>NW_021939798.1:3291527-3297102 GCF_001715985.3 Manacus vitellinus | reverse complement strand
TTCATTGCCTGTGGGAATGCCCTTTTAATTTGAAATGTTTGTCATAGATTATAGAATTTTTAAACAAACTTGCACATGAAACACTTGACTTAGATTTTTTTTTTTTTCCCTGCTGTTTGGTGTGGACCTAGCTGAGGAATTAAACTTCAACTGCTTGGAAATAAAGCTGGTGTATCCACAAATTATTCAATGAAAAGGAGAGGAAAAATTGCAATGAATTATAATCAGCCATCTGCAGAGCTGGCTGCCTAATAAAAATGTGTTTCCAAATAGTAAACAGGCCAAAATTAATAACAAATGTTATTTGCAATGAATTATTCTATTAGATCTTCTCCCAACTTTATGGCATTTTTCCTCTCTAAGAAAAGAAACTTATCTCGAATATATGAATTTCCAAACCCGTACCCACCCCAGCTGCAACGCAGCCAGATCACTTTATCTAAAATTAGTGAGTGTGATTCCAGCTCCGTGTGTTTGGTGACTTCAAGACACTGTAGCATTTCAGGTATTTCAATGCTCCAACATGTAAGTAGATGCCTGGTGTGTTTTACAAAAGGCTATAAGCAGGTTAGGCCCCCAACACCTCTAGGCAACTACTTACATCATTAGGAACCTAAGTGCCTTTATAAATCTGTGCTCTGATCCAGCTCATTGAAGTCAATGAAAAGAGTTTGCTGACATCAATGGGCTTTGGAGTGGGCCCTGCAGAAGGAGCAAGATCAATGCAAAGTGGTTTGACTTCTTTATGCTGGTTATTATGATACTTTTTTTTCCCTAGACACTTAGAACAATGCTACATTTTCTGTCTGAATAAATGGTCCTTCCAAATGGAGAAAACCAGAAAAGAGAAGTGAAATTGGTGTGAAAGAGCGTAGAGTGTGTATCTGCTGGGCTTGTATCACAGGTCTGCTGCTTGCAGCATTTTTCCTGGAAACATTGGTGAGAATCTCAGCTTTCCTTTAAAAAGTCACTAGTTGCCTAGGGAAAATGTGACCAGAGCCTATTTAAAAAGTTTCGGTGTCTAGAAAGCAATAAGCTAAATATATCCTTATTTAAAACAGCCCCACGATATTTAAGGCAAACTTGTGATTTTTTTTCAGACCCTGACTCATCGTTTCTGCCTGCTGGGGCTGAAAAGGGACCAGAGGCTCCACAGCCAACAACAGCTCTCAGAGAAGGAAGGTGTCTTACACCTTAGAAAGGGCAATACAGGGAAATAGTGCATAGTTCCACCCCTCTGTACCCCACATTGCTGTAGGCTCTGTTAGTACAGCTGCAAATCTGAGATTCTTTCTCAGCAGACAGGTTTGGGCCTTATTTTTGGAAGAGTTTCTTTCGCTACAAAGACCATTTGATGAACATTGTACTATAAAGCCAGAAAAATTATGTGGCTGACGTCATGGCATCCAGCGCTGAGAACTTACACTTCTTATCTTTTTTAGCCCTGCTGCAAAAATAACCCTTCTCAGGGATAACTTAGAGGAGTTTTTATGTCTTAGAGCTTGGAGCAAAAGGTGCTTTTCATTTTACTCAGCCTCTTGCTCAACTGACAACATTTTTAGCGCAGCCTCTTTTTTTTTTTCCCCCTTAAATTTGTGCCACGTTGATCGATCTGCCCATCTCAGAGCCTTTCCCTGCACCCATCACAGACCCAAAGCCTGGCAGCAGTGGGGTGCCTCGGGGTGCTGGGATCCCTGGGGCAGCTCTGCAGGCCGTGGTGGGCACATGGGTGTGTGGTGACCCTCCCTGGAGGGCTGGCAGGGCACAGGGGAGCGGGGCCACCCCGGCGTGCAGGGCTGTGCGTCGTGCCCGTGACTCGGGGCTCCCTGGCACCAATCCTGCTGCTGGCATGGGCTCAGCCCCGGGATGGTCCTGGCAGGCTCTCCTCTGTGCTCCTGTTTGCACTCGCTCCTCATCTCACTTGGTTGTTCCTTTCCCCTTTTACCTATTTCCTATTTTATTGTTGCTCCCCTCCTGCCTCCCCCCATGAATGTTCTGCTGCAAGAGTCATTTTGGGGGATGCTTCTGAGAGTGATAGGGCTGGAGCCAAAATCCCCCTCCACCACTACCACCAGCAAGTTTTCCCACTCCAAATGAGCTGGTTTGGGATGCCCTTCATGGGGGCACTGAATAAGCAAACCAGCTCACCGGGAGAGAGCCCTTTGGCGAGCGAGTCTTCCAAGGCTTAAACTGGGCAACCCAAATCCTCTGTGGCTTTGGCAAACAGGAGCTGAAGGTTTTGCTTCCACCATCTATTTCTGGGTGCTTTCATACAATCAGGAGAGGGGAAAGCTTCCAGCTCGGATGCCTCGTGCACGCACAGCCTGCGCCGGCCCCGCTGGGACGGGCTGTATTTTTTCCCCTTTCCCAGTGACCCGTAGCACAGATGGGATCAGGGGTTAAACTGGGAGTATGGTGGAAAAGGGACCGGGGGAGCCCGAGGCTAGCACAGCTTAACAAGTGATTATGAGGTCTGAAGGCAAAGGGAACCGCTGCCTGTCAGGAAGCTGCTGCCGAAGAAAACATCCCATTGTAGGGGGGAGATGGAGTATGGGACAGAGGGGAGAGGAACAGATTGATCACCGAGGGGCGAAGTGACCCCGCATGGGCTCCTACAACAAAAGCCCCTTCATCCAAAATGAATAGGAACAATGGCTAATGGGGACAGGCCAGCAGTGGCCCAGGATCTGAGAGCCTGAGGAGAGGGAGGAGGCAATGGTGGGTCCTGTTCCACCCAAATCCTCTATTGAGCTCAGTAATCTCCTGGGCTTTCCCCAGCTCGAAATCACACAGAAAGTTCAAGGACTTTTTGCCTTCAGATTGTAGGGACACGGATTGTCCTGGAGAGCTGGAGAGGTGTGCAGGGGGGGTCAGCTGCTGGGAAGTGCCCTGGAGCAGGGCTGGGGTGCCCTGGGATGTCCCCAGCAGTGGTGGCAGCAGCACTGTGGCTGCTGGCCTTGTCCTGGTGCTCGCTGGCTCCTGGGTGGGTTCCAGCTCTACTGAGCTTTTTGGGGCAGAGTGTGGATGCACAGATTCTGACACAGAGAGGTCTCAGCTGAATGCTCCTAAATAATTATAAAAGGAATTGTGATCTTCCTCTTATGGGGTCAACAGGGCCTCCTTAGGTGCAGCGTGTGCTGAGGGAGTGCAGGGCAGTGGTGGAGCCATGAGGGCACTGGGAATGGGAGTTGCATCCCCATGGAGCATCAGCACAGGGGCTGAGCAGGCAGAGATGGGTGCTGGAGATGTGTTGGAGAGCTGAACAGTGTCTCCAGTGCTGGGGGTTTTGTTGAAAAGGTATCTTGAAATATTGAGCCAGAGACACTAAAAATGTAGAGACAGGATGCTGATTTTATTTTTAATAATTCTGTTTTTGTTTTTTTTAAGAACAAGAGTATCCACAGGAAATATCATATAGCCCAGGGAAAAAAAAAGAAATTAAAAAAAAGTTTTAAGGGAGTATTTTCACCCTGTACTCACATAACTTGACAAAATTACCTGGCCTGTTGCAGAACTTGCAATGCCTGTGCCCAAAAAGCAGCAGACTTGGGAGCAGAAAGAGGATGAAATCTGAGTCCTGCTTTGGCTGAGGCAGGAGGCCACGTCACTCTGTACCTCATGCCTGGCATGGCACTGTGTCCACCTTGTACCTGATACCTCCTGCCCAGCAGGGATGGAGAACAGGCCAACTTGATTAGGGAGCTGGCACAAGACCTGAGGACATCTGGGAGGCCTCGGGTGGGGAGCATGAATTAATAAGAACCGGTAAGAGGAGGAGGCTGAATGGGATTCAGAGCCCCGGCGGGAGCTCGGCGCTGGGAGCCACGGTGCCCAACTGCTGCAGGCAGGGTCCTGATTTCTGGACCTGCCCTTCCCAAGGCAGCCATCCTGCTCAGGGTGATGCCTCTGCCATACAGGAGGGCAGAGCACGGGGGCAGCTCGGTGATGGCTCAGCCTCCTGTGCTTCCCAACTCCACAGTGAGCTGTGGACCCCCAGGGCCAGCAGGATCATGCCTCTCCCCTCTTTACTGAAGCCACAGCTCCCAGTTGTGGGTTTGGTGACCTATCACTGCTTCAGGCTGCTGTGATGGTGGGACAGGCTGGGACACAGCAGAGTCAGGGTGAAGCTGGCAGCCTCAATGCTCTGCTGTGATGCTCAGCTCGGTGCCTGCTCCCCCCAGCAACTTCTGCAGCCCACCAAGGGACCAGGGATCCCACCAGGGGCAGGCCCAGAGGAGGAACAGCCCATGGGCCTCAGCCAATGGCACTTACTGCAACCAGTGAGCTCAGGGGACTGTCAGCACATCTGTTTGATGCCTCAGCCAGCTGAAACACAAAGGCACTTGGGTCAGCATACCCTATGGGCAAGCAACCACCCATCCTGGATGCATAAAGGAGGATCTTTGCACCATGATAATCCCCTCTGTGCAACCCAAGAGCAGGCAAGGACCCCTTTACCCCAGGCAGGGCAGTTCCACGGGGCCATGGTGGGAGTTGCTTGGCTGCAAAGGGCTGTGAGACTGAAAAGCAAGTGCATGGAGGGGTCTGAGAGCCACACTGAGGGTCTGAGTGGTACAATGAGGGGTCTGGGGAAACAATGAGGGGTCTGGGTGCTGCACTGAGGGGTCTGGAGGCAACACTGAGAGATCTGGGTGCTTCACTGAGGGGTCTGCAGGCAGCAACGAGGGGTCTGGATGCCACATTGAGGGGTCTGGGTGCTCACTGAGAGCTCTAGGAGCTACACTGAGGGATTTGGGTGCTCACTGAGAGCTCTAGGAGCTACACTGAGGGATTTGGGTGCTCATTGAGGGGTCTGGGCACTGCACTGAGGGGGCTGAGAACTACACTGAGAGGTCTAGGAGCCACACTGAGGGGTCTGAATGCTCACTGAGGGGTCTGGGTGCTCACTGAGGGGTCTGAATGCTCACTGAGGGGTCTGGGTGCTCACTGAGGGGTCTGGGTGCTCACTGAGGGGTCTGGGAGCTGAGCCCAGCTCTCACCTTGGCTTTTATCGGATGGAGGAAAGCACCATGCCATTCTGTGGACATCCACTCCTCCCCAGGCAGCGAGGGGCTGTGGGAAGAGGTGGATTGCCAGCTGGAGAGCCAGGAGAGGCAGCAGGGGTGGGGATGCTCCATGCTCAGCACAAATCCACACACAGGGAAGCTGCACATCGGAAACAACCTGTTACACTCCGGTGCTTATGCACGAGCAGCTCTCATCCATGGAAAAAACACTCGGAGCAGCCCAGCACTGGGCACATCCTGAGGTGTCTATACCTGCAGTGCTGGACACCCTAAGCAGTGGGATGTTGCTGGGCTGGCAGCCCAGGATGATGAACACCTCCCCAGCATTCCCAACAGCCCTCAGCCACTGCAGGCAAATATTTACAAGAGCTCTCCAAGGGAAACCCATAAACTGCTCCCTGGTATAGCTTCCTGAGGATCACTCCAGACAGCTATATTAGCTGGAACATGAAGTAGTTACACTCCTGCTGCTCTTCCAGTGCTTTTGAAACAGATACTTGTCTCTTTTATTACCTTTGTTTGTGTCTCGTTTTATTTGTGCTCTGCGT
>NW_021939798.1:3046625-3291393 GCF_001715985.3 Manacus vitellinus | reverse complement strand
AAAAAAAAAAAAAAAAAAGAAAAGAGATCCAAACCAGGCAATGGAAACAATACAGGGAAAATTAAATCCTAAATCTGCATTTATGGTTCTACATTAAACACACAGGGAAGGCTGGCTACTGTTGATAAAACTTTTTGTTTCTGTTAAAAATGTGCTTTTGGGGAAAGTGGCATGTTTTATGGGTAAGGGTTGGCTTTGATGAAGATACAAACTTGGTAAGGTTTTCCCAGACCAGGATGGACACACCATTTGGAGAAAATGATCCCAGTGACTGGACTGGGGACCAGGTGCACCCTGTGGGAGCTGCCCACACTCACATCCAGGTTCACTTTGTCCCTCCATAAAATGCCTTGTCTCTTTGGGAAGGCTCAGACAAGCAGCTCTGAAGTTAAAGGGAAGTCTTTTAATTGACTTTATTGGATATCAGGCAACGCTTGGAGAGCACTGAAGGCTGATTCAGTCTCCCAAAAGGCTGGAAAAAAAGAGCCAGAGATCCACCAGTGAAGGGCTGGGTGCAAAGCCTGTGAGCTCCTCCCTTCACAGCAGGTTTTAAGGAATAATTTGTCCTCTGTACAGAAATGGTACATGTGTGGGTTGAACGTGGAGGCACTGATTTGATTCTCACGCCTTGCTCTTTCCATGTGATCCCTTTGGAATATCTCCCTCCCTCAGAAGGGCTGAAACCACAGCTGGAAACAAGAGGACCTGATCCAGAGCCCCAAGGTGCTCCTGGGGTGTTTGAGACACCTGGAAACCACCAGAACCACAGGCAGAGAGGGGCAGTGATGCACCTCCAGCACATCAAATCCCGGGGTGCCCACTCCTCTGGAGACCCTGCCCTGCTGCTCCCACTGCTCTGTCCCAGCTGAGAGGAGCTGGTGACAGCTCCTCTTCTTGGCTTTTCTGGGCTGAAGAGAGCACTTTAAAAGGAAGCAGAGCAGTAACATAGCATTAGTTCCTGCTGGAAGGGGGAATGAGATGCACATTCCTGCCTTGTATGGGAAATTTGGCCTCCTTGCATCACCCTGGGAGTTTGGGCTGAATATTGTATTCTTAGCACCCCATCCTCAGACAGGCTGTGCTCCTGCCAGGCTGTGCTAAAACCTGCTGCCAGCCCATGCTAAAACCCACGGAGATGGTTGGGCTTCAGCAGAGGGTGAAGTCACGCCTGGAGAACTCGCTGAGGCTTCGAAGCTGGGCTGGGGGTGGCTGAGCAGTGGCAAAAGCCACCTTAAACCCACCCAAAAAACCCCTGGGAGGGGAAAACTGCCCTGCTGTGTGTTTGGCAGTGTGTCCACACCCCCCTGTCGGTGTGTGCAGGGGGATTCACACCTGCACATGGATGAGCCCATCGCTCCACTGGGATGAAGTCTGGATATGAACAGAGCAAGGTGTGACTTGTGGCCCTGAGAACCAGTCCTAAGTGAGCACTGGAGGGGCTTGGAGGCAGTCCCAGGACTGAGCTGTTGTCAAGTTGGGAGCACAGCATCCCAGTGTCATTTTAGGCCTAATTTGCATGTAGAGCACAGTGCTGAGTGTGTAATTACTGAGCTGCACAGGCAGCCGTCAGCCCGGCTGTTTCCAAACATGATCTTTAGTGCTTCATGGAACACAAGCAGACACTTTCCCTCAACACAGCTGCCTGGGAGGCTTGGCTGAGGGAAGCAGAGGGGCTGGGGGGAAGTTGGACAGGTCCACCTGACCAGCCTCAGCTGGACATGCCCTGGGAGATGCGGTCACCTCCTCTAGACAGGGAAGAGGCCTGAGAGCAACAGGTTAGTCTGGATGTGTTACCATTGATGGCTTTTCTTGGCCTCCACATCTGCCATGGGCTAAGCAGGTCTGCCATTCTCTGCCCCTTCCCAGTCACCAGGCTCCCTCTTCCCACTGTCTCTACTCCCTTCCTGGCCTCCACATTCACCCAGGGACCCTTGTCTCCCTGCTGGAGTGTGTCAGAGGCACCTGCAGCACTGTGCTGGGAGGGCTCAGGCAGGAAAAGCTCATTCTTGAGGTTCCCCTTCGTGGTGTGAGCTTGTGTCCCAGCTCAGAGGTACCCACATAGATACAGAAGGGAAAAGTGAAGCTCAGGGTCCAGTGTGTGTGTGTGCAAAGGGATGCTCCTGCCTGTGTGTGAACACCTGTGCTGCATGCACAGGAGTGCAGGGGCAGGTGTGTGCAGCGTTGTGGGGGGCACCTACATGTTTGCACTTCATGAGCCCTGTGCATCTGCATTTCATGTGTGTGTTCAGGCATTTCTCTGCATGGATGTTCACAGACAAAGGGCCTCATGCTCATTTAAGACACATCTATGTCTGGGTGGGCGTCCCATGCCAACAGACAGCAGAGTTCTGCAATTCCAGAGCCATGATGAGCAACAGCAGAGTAAACAGAGCATCATCCCATATCTGTGTCACTGTGGGGTTTCTTCTTCCACCAGCCTGGTTCCCCCATCCCGAGTGCTGAACGGGGCAGTGGGGAGGGGGGTGACGGGCACCCCGTGCTCCTTCAGGGTCAGCCAGAGCATGGGCTGTGCTTTCCACCCGCCTGGCTCTTTGCACCAATGGATTTTTCTTCTTTCCATCTGCTAATATCAACAAAACCTGCCAGGGCACCTCATCACCGGGGCTCCCCCAGAGCAGACACCACATACTTGGAGCATGCAGTCAGCTTTTCCAGCCAGTCCTCACGGCCGGCGTAAACCGACTAAGCACCGTCAGAAACCACTTTATAAACTGAGGGCGGGAAGGGGGTGATTGATGTCTCCACACTGGACATGACACAGCTTCTACACTTCCCTGTATTTATAATATTTGTGTATTGCCCCTACCTCAAAGCCTGACAGGGCCGGGCCCATTCACTTAGAGATGCGAATTTGGCACAGCCTGACATAAACTCCATCTCTTCGGGCCACCAAGGGAGAGCTATTGTTATAAACTTTCTCCCCCCCCACACCCTCCTTGGCCCCTCTTTTCCCCCCATTCCAGTCACATTATTTCTTTACAAGCCAACAAGAACAGAACCAAATGTTTCACATCTGTTCTCGCCTGTCCGGCCATTTGCATGAGAATCGCGGTCGGTGTTTCAATGAGCACAGCTCGCTGGCCAGCAATGGGGACAGGGACAGCCACCACCAGCCCCTCGTGCTCCTGCCAGATGTCCTGGCTCTGCACAAAGGAGACGGACCCAGGGCGTTAACAAATCACCTTCTTTCGGGATCTGATCACTCCAGAGATATGTCGGGTGATTTTCCTTTCTGGATGGTGTTGGATGAGCCCCACCCTTGGGTCAACCCTAGGGATATGTCAGGGGATTTTCCTCTCTGGATGGAGTTGTGGAGCTGATCCTCACCCTCGGGCAACCCTTTGGAACCTCCTGTTTAAGGGGTTTGGTGGTGGTGTTCTAGTTTTCCAACATCACCATCATGAAGGGAAGGTGATGCACCAGCCAGGCTAAAGGCAGGGACATGTTTTGTTTACTTTGGTAATTTTAATGGTGGATCTTCTCCAGTGACCTGGCACCATTGGGAAAGATCCTTGAAAAGTTTCACAGGGAGTTCCCATTTGAAAAAAAAACCCAAAATCCAAGCACAAAATCTGCATTAATCTGCTCTTTTTCTGCTTGCCAAAAGCATCTTCTTCCCTTCCTGCTCTTCCCCTGCATCCCTTGCCCTGCCCTTCTCCAGGTCTGTTTGGCTCCTGCCCCTGCCCTGAGCTGGAGGTGAGACTCAGAGATGTGATTTTTGGAAGCTGTTTTTTCTCTGGGCCTTATGAGCTGCTGGTTGACTGATACAGGAATGGCTGAAAGACTTAAGTTGTCAACATGAGCTGACAAAAATGCCTTGGAAATTCCAGCAGGGAACTGTAGCACGGAAACCCTTCTGCACCATCCACCTCCCCATTTAGTGGATGCTCTTAACTCTCAAAACCACGGGGTTCTCCCAGGAAAATTAACATGTAAAGAGAAGTTTTAAAGGCACGGTGGACCACAGGGCCTCTCAGGTTAGAGGCTGTGGTTGTGACCTCCAAGCAGCTCTGTACAGCCCTGGCTTGGGAGATGTTGGGTGGTTTGGTGCTTTCAGCTCTGCTGGGCCACTTGTGCATGTGAAAGGCTTCAAGGATGGAATCGTGCTCCAAAATGAAGATTATTCCAGGGGGTAGTTACTGGGTACAGCCTGTTGGGTCTGTGCATGGGGCTGTCCCACCTCAGGATGGTAAGCTGATATCCATGTGCTGGCATCCCAGCCCTACCTGTGCAGCTCACAGTCCTTCCCATGAGCTGGGAATCACCCTGTGGGGATATTTGGGAAAGGCAGGGTGGCCTCACGGGAGCAGGCATCTGCCAGGGTCATGATCCCCAGCTGCAACATCCTCCTTTGGGCCTGTCCAAGCATTTAACTGTTTTTTTTTTTGAGGATTCCCAACCACAAAGGCAAGACAGATTGTGTATCGATCCAGCTCCCTGCAGTCAATAGCTGCAAACCACCCACAGCCGTGGCAGGAGCCTGATCGGTGTCACTGAGAGGGGCTGGGCTGGGGGACAGCTGTGTTTGAGGGGCAGCAATGCCCCATGAGACACCATGTGCCACAAAGCCCTCCCTGGCTCAACCCCAGCCCCATCAGGGTGGGCTGGATGCAGTTGGCCCAACTGAGCCCACTTCGTGCCCACCTCGACCTCCTCTGTCTGCTCTGCACAGCAGTGGTGGAACAAACAGCAGCTGAAGGACTGGCCTGGTGCTGTTCCCCCAGCCCAGACCCTGCCCTCAGCTGCAGCCAAGCCCCAGCAGCCCTGGGTGATGCCCTGGGCCAAGGCAGGGAACAGAGCACAGGCAGCCCCAGCCCCTGCCAGTTCAGGGGTGCTGCAGCAGAGAAGGGTGCCCTCAGCACCCCCAGGACATCTCCACCAGTGTGGCCATGGCCTGGGCACAGGGGATGGAGCACACCCCCAGCTTTCCTGCCAACATGCAGAGCTGCCCATCCCTGGACTGCTGAGGCTCCAAAGAACCATCAGAGCCTGGGATGTGCTGCAGGACGTGGGGGTGGTGCAGATTTCCTGCTTGGATATCAACTCCACAGGGCACAGTGGAACCAGTGGGTCAGAGCAAATCCCTGGGGATTCAGAGCACTGTGAGCACTCCCACACTTCCATATTCCATGTCTGAAGGGCAGCCTCAGGAAAGCCAAGCATTCCACTCATGTTCAACTGTAAGATGTGGGACAGGAGGGCAATTGGCATTGACTCCACAGGCTTTGTAGCAGGGAAGGAGAAAGTTTTGGAAGAGAGCATATGCTGCTGGCTGTGCAGGGGGGACAGTGCAGGGGTGCAGGTCACCTCCTTGTCACATCTCTCCCAAGGTTTCTCCATCCAGCACAGGGATCAAGGTGTCACTGCCATCAGCAGAGCCCGCTCTGCTCCACAGGCTGGGTGTCCGTGGCAGATGTGGGTGTGCAGCAGGGACAAGGACAAGGCTTTCTGTCCCAGCTCAGATGCAAAGGGGAGTGAAAACAGAGTACACCGAGGCAGCAGATGAGTTTTGGGGGACTGCTGGTGTGTGGCACCTGTGGCCAGAGGCAGGACCTTCCCAGCACATCCCTCAGCTGTGCCTTTCACTCCCTGGCTGGGCCACTGCTGCGAGACACACGCTGACCTTTAGGGACCAAGTATTTTTTCAGGCTGCTGCCTGATGGGCCAAGGGTCTGGAATGCATGGGGGGATCCCTTTGAAGCTGACATTTCTCATGGAGCTGTGTTTTCTGCCTTTTGCTGGAGAGATGTGTTCAGAAAGGCTCATCTGTGCTTCCATGGGCAATTCCCATGAAGAAGAACAACATGGGCATTTCCACCAGTGCCTCAGAGCTTGGGGCAAGTGCTTTTGCAGTTGGGGCTCTGTGGTCTCACCTGACCATTCAGAGTTTATTTTGATATAATCACAGAATAGTTTGAGTTGAAAGGGAACTTTCAAAAATCATCTAGTCCAACCTCCGTGCCAGGGGCAGGAACACCTTCCACTAGCCCAGGTTGCTCTGAGTCCTGTCCAACCTGGCCTTGGACACTTCCAGGGATGTGGCAGCCACAGCTTCTCTGGGCAACCTATGCCAGTGCATCATCACCCTCAGTTTGCCATGATGCAGCTCGGGCATTTGGAGAGAGGAGGCTGGGGAAGGTGATGAGCCTGCAGTTGTCATGGGTCCTTACCTCCCTCTGGAAACAGCCTGTGCCTTTCCCTTGCCAAGAAAACAGCTCCATCCCCCCACCTGCCCCAGTCCTTTCTCTTTCAGACGGTCTGCATTTCAGAAACCCTCCTTTTCTTAAAATAAAACCAGCAGAGGCAGCTGCAAGAGTCACCTACTCCATATTCATGCTGATGGTGATGCCTTGCGTGGCTTCATGGTACCCAAACTCCCCTTTCTTGAGCATCCAGTGAGAGTAGGTACATCAGACTGGAAGGTGCTGAATATCACAGTGAGGTCTGAATTCATGTTAAACAAATAAATAAGGTGGGTTCGTTGTAAGAGATGCTGGAGAGAGGATGTGCAGTATGTACTTCTGAGCACAAGAGGGAGAGCAAGGAAGGAAGAGAGTTCATGAAGGACAGGGACGAAGGAAATGGACTTGATACCTGTTTGTAAACTGGGTCAAGATTAATAATGATTTGGGTAGTCTTGGCTCTGGGCCCAATCCTACAGGTTTTGCAAAAGCATATAAAGAAAAGCAATTTCTGCCTGGAAGAATGAGCTCTGATTGACAGAGTCTTCACTTTACACATGCCCTGAGCCCAATTTCCACCTGCACAGAACCAACTGCATGAGTGAGGATTCACAGGCTCCGAGCTCAGCAGGTTAAGCCAAAGCTCTGGTTTAATCCTACTTGTGCCAGTCAAGGTAAGTCCTACCCAAGGAATGAAAAAACAACAAACCAAACCCCCCAAACCTGTGAGGTGTCTATTTTTATTTCACTGCTTTATACTCTATCTGCTTTGCTCTGCCATTCCCTCACATCACTGTATCCGAGCAGACATGGAAATGAATGGCACCAATGGTTTAAGTGATTTAAGAGAAGTGATACCAAAAAAAAAAAAGAAAAAAGGAGATAAACTGAATTCTGGGGTTGGCATTTTGCAAGACCAGCTTAGCATTTGCTTCCTGGACACAAGGTTGAGTAGCTGAGCAAAAAATCTTGCAGGAGTCCTCTAGGAAAGAGGGAGTGATGGTGGAAACAGGACCAGTGCCCGGCGTGGGGGCACAAACCCGGTCCCAGGGCAGCATTCCTGAGGCAGTGGAGTCCTGGAGAGCCTGATAGAGGTTTTGAGAGCTATTTAGCAACACTGAATTGGGACTTGAAGCAGAATTAATTGAGCTCAAATTGCATCCTCCCAGCAATCCTCTAATCTGCTGCAGCAGGAGGATAATGACATCCCGAGAAACCGGCTTCAAAAATTGAAACTTGCCAGTTTTAATAAACGGGCTGCTTAAAGAGAGGATTAATACTTGCATATAAAATATCGTCATTTCAAGACTTATTCTCATATGGGAGCCTTTTGCTTCCAAAAGGAGGGGGATCTCAAGAGAATTTGTGAGCTACACGCACTCAAACACACACACACACACGATTATGCACCCAAAAGCACACGGAACCAAGCTGCTGTCATGTTCCCAAATTACTTTTCCTAAATTGTGTTTATTAGTCCCAGGCAGTTCTTAGCATGCAGGAAGTTTAATAAAAGCTCCTTTCAAGCAAAGACCTCAAAATGCTCTGGAAAGAGCAACAAATCAAATGTCACATCATCCCAGGTGACACGGGGACAGCGCTGCAGCCTCTGAGAAATGAGTGGTGGGTGGCATACACAAAGCAGCCCAGGAACAGAAGCACCTCTGAGTCTCACCCTCTCCCTCTTCATTTCATGTCTCCCATTTGCTGAGATCTCTGTCACTTGGAGAGAATCGAGAAAACGGGATTTTTGCAGGAACCCTTTTGGGAATACACCCTGTTTTCCATGTCCACGTGTGGCACGGTGGGCTTTCAGGACTGCTGTTCAATCTGACAGCAAATGGGTTGGATTCCTGGAAAATATCCATCTACCCTCCCCATTCCATGGCTCCTGTTTGGGTTCAGCTGGCTGAAAACACCAAATGCCTTAATGCCAAGTGGCTCCCTTTGCACTCCTGCCTGCACCTTGGAGCAGTGCTCCTCTCCACAGCTTCCCTGCATCTCCTCACATCTCCCTCTCTCCTTAGGCTCCTGTGCTAATCTAATAAGATGGAGCACAAGCTCTCCACCAAGTCTTATCCATCACCCTCAATTTACATTTTATTACCGTGGGTATCCAGAGCAAAGCAAATAAACTGTAGCTGTTGTTCTCTCTGTTGCTGTCAATAATATTGTCGCTGCCGCCAACCCAATTAGAAGCATTTGTCTGCCCTCAGTAATAAGCTCAGAGGTCTCTGTCTTTCACCGGGTGGTTCACAGGCTGCTGTGAAATATTTATGAATGATCTTGGGTGACATCTGTTTGCTATTTTGCTGGAGATGTTCCCGGTGAGTGGCTGACCTGGGGAGCACATGTTGGTTCTGGCAGCGTGGGCACCAGGTGAGCCCTGGCTGGTGGATCAGCACAAAAATAAACCAAACCAGAGCTCATCTGCTCCATCCTCGAGTGGGTCCTGGTTGCTGCCTTGCAGGATGGCCCTGGGCTGGTCCAGCCACGTGAGAGGCATCACCTGGGATGATGTGTCTCAGGCTCAGCAGGCAGCACTGGGTGTACCAGTGTTCCAGCCCGTCCTGGGGCTGGTTTCCTTCACACAAAAGTGCTTTTGACTATCTCTCTTCATCAGATGCTCCTGGGAGGAGGGGAAACTTTGTCCCAGAAGCAAATACTTGAAGGATGAGCTACTAGAGGTTTGGGCAAGGCAGTGAAATACCATGGCCAAGCACCAAAGTGTCTGTGCCAGGAATGAGAGTTGTTCTGCTGACACAATTTTGTGCCCCATGTTCCCGGATGCAGTGACCTGGGTGAGGGCAGGGGGTGCTTGGACCATGCACCTGTAGGAACTGGACCCGCTGCTGGGGCTGGCACAGGACAGGCTGAGCAGGGAGCAGCTGTGGGGATGTTGCACCTCCACAGAGCTCAGCCAAGTCACCTTGGCCAAATCCCCGTGACCACAGGGAGAAAGTCTCCATAGAAAATCAGAAATGCCCCAAAAATGTCATTGTGATTGTCCAAGAGCTGCCACTTAGAGAGGATCCAGCTCATCTTGTTTTAAGCAATTACCTGAGGCCTCTAAGTAGGTATTTATTGTCCTGGCCTTCCCTCAGTGCCTGCAGTGAGTGATTTGCACCTAAATCTGTGCCTGAGATGGGATGTGCCCTCTGGAAATGCCTGTTTCTCTTTGGGGAGCTGTGCTTCCCACAGCTTCCCCAGGGTACCCCAAACCCCAGGATCCACAGCGTCCCACATAGCTTGTCAATGTTGTTAGAGAGCTGGTGACTGTTCAAAAGCTTCCTCCCCATGCTTTAGTGGCCTATCCATCAGGAGATGTCTGGCTGGCAGGATCCCCCCATGGTGCTGCCTCAACTCTCAGCAGTGTTGTGGGGAGGAGAGGAGGGCATTGGGGAGGTGGATGCTCTGGCTGGAGGGGCAGGATGTGCCCCAAGGGCTCACAGGACTAAGGGGCTCCCCAGTAGGGAGGCTGGCTGGGCATGTGGATGGGTAAAACCCCAGCAAATCCCCCAAATTACACCCTTCTCACTGCAAGGAGAAAAGAGAGGCTGGGCTGAAGCTGTAATTTGCACAGGAATAGCTGAGCAGTTATATTTATGTGATATCATGAGTCTGAGTGCAGCTTGTTCCCCACAGCTCTTGGTACCACCAGCACTCTCTCCTGACACCCCATCCACGCTCCATCCAAGCCTCCAGCCCACCCTCAAACCTTCCCTGAGGTCACGCTGGAGCTGTCAGCAGCAATACTCATTAGGAGGGGAGTTAGTGACAGAGATGACATGCTGGTGACACTCTGAGAGAGTTGTCAGCTTGTCACGAGATACCCCTGTCACCACCATGCCTTGGAGAGGTGTTTTCCTGCAGGATAAGCCCTGGCAGACCCTGTGACACTGCAAGTGTAGGGGTGATGTGAGGGTACCACTGTGGGACATGCCAAGGGCCCTGGGGTGAGTTGGTGTCAGAGCCAGGACTGGGATCAGCTCTGGGGACCTTGGATAGGGGCAGCCCCACCACCATGGGACACAGGGAGCCATGAAGGGCAATTTCCCCTGGCGATATAAAGCCCAGGGTCTTTCTGTTAATCTCAACCATCATTTGCATCTCAAGGGTAGAAGGAGCTAATGGACAATGCTGGACCTGGGATCAAGTGAAATGACCCACCAGGAGGTGCCCATCTGGCTGTTCCTAGGACTGAATCCCCCGTGGGAACCACAGAACCTCTTGGTTACAGACCTGCCTGAAGCACTTCCCATTTTTCTACCCTGTTAAAGATGCTCCTTCCCTCATTCCTGAGCTCTGGTTATCCACAGATGAGGTTTAGGCTTTGATGGTCCCAGGGACTTGTGTAGATCCTGTCTGTGTGTGGGGGCTTTATCTGGAAAGTTTCTGGTGATGCTTCTGAGGGCTTTATGTTTTGAGCACCCACCCCTGCCAGCTCTTCAAGTGTCATTCAAAAAGTCAGGAACGGTGGAATAAAAAGAGCAAAGAAGAGAGTCTTTCCAGCAGTGCCACTCCGGGTGTTTTCCAGGCTTGGCAGGAAGGATCCACCACCTCCTCCTACCCCTCAGCTATCCCATGGAGCTGTTTTAATTGAACACCTCACAGACACCTCTTCACTTCCTCGTGGTGACTTTGCTCGTGGTGGAGGGTGCTGCTGCTAACACTTCGTTCCACCTGAAGTACATGAGGATGAAAGATAAGTGGAAATAATTTTCCACTGAAGGACATCAGTAAAATGTATGAAAACTGCCTGTCTCTGGACCATCTGGCTGCTGATAATACAATATTAATAACCACAGTCAATTAAGCTGAGCCTCCCTCGGGGAGCAGGGTTTCAGTTGGGCAATGTCACAAGGATCGATGTAATCCAAGTTCTGATGCCATGGATAGCAGCTGGCCCGGGAGCCAGGGAGCCCAGGGGGGTGTCCAGGCACATTCCCAGATCTCCTGGGAGAGGTGTTGCCACCAGCAGATGCTTTGCAAGGATCCCTGAGTGAAGAAGTGCTCAGGGTGAGCTGCAGGTGCTTTGGGAGCCCAAGCTGAGGCACCAAAGCCTCATGTCTGGAGAGAGCCTGGAGTGGGGGAAACCACTGAGAGGTGATGGTGGGCACTGTGTGAGGTGCTGGAGGGGGACTTGGATCAATCCACAGGCAGATGGGAAGGGTTCTGCACTCACTGGGATGAGCTGAAGGGGACATCAGTTGTGGACATCCCTCACTGTGAGTGTGGACATGCCCAGTGGTGGAGTCACAACTGCTTCAGAGGAGACACAACTGCCCCTCTTGCCATCACTTGTAAAAAGCCTTTCTTTCCTCCAAATCAAAGTTTCTTCTTGTTTCCTTTATGATTTTTAGTGGGTTGAGGCTTCTGACTTGGCAGGGCTCTGCAGACAGGTGAGAAGCAGCTCAAGGAAGAGCTGCCTTCATGGCAAGGACTTTTGTCACCTTCTGTCACCACCCAGCATTGTCCCTGATGCAGCTGAGCCTCAGCACACAGCCTGCCCCTTTGCAGGGCTCCTGCTCTCCATCCAAAGCTCTTCAGGATCCCAGGAGCTTCTCCTGCTCTGGAAGAGTTTCACCAAAAAACCCTATCCCAAAATAGCCCAAAGGTGAAATCCCAAGGTGAGAGGCAGATGGTGCAAAGGATGGATGAACACAGATACTTTACTCACCAGGCCACCCATGACACCCAGAAATATCCAGGATTTATATGGCTGAGCAGGATAATGCCCAGGTTCCCCAGTAAAACAACATAAATCCAACAGCAGCTCCCAAGGGAAGTTGTTCTTTGGCTTGTGAGGAGTCAGAGCCTGAGGTGTCACTTTGGGAAGCACCTCTGCCAGGCAGGATGGTGCTTTCCAGCAGAATTCCTCAAGGATTGTGCACACAGACTCCAGAAGCAAGTTTGTAGTATAAAAAAATCTCTTTACAGCCTGCCAGGCAAACTCCTCCTAATTGGAGAAACTTGCTTTCAAATTTGACTTTCAAAGCAGAGAATTTAGCATTTTAAGGGAGACATACCTTGGTATGGCCATTATTTTTTTTTTTTTGACATCTCACAAAAAATTTGAATTTGGAACCATTTGGCTGGAAAATTCACACTGTGAGAAAATCCAGGGCTTTCAAATAATACCTTTCCCAGCAGCAAAAGATTCATTGTGATTGACAAATGGTGCCACATGTTAGTTTTCGCTCAAACTTTCATATTGAAATTTTTACCAGGTTTGACCCAGTTTCAAAAGTACTGCAAAAAAAATGTGAAGTCTGAGGGGCGCAGGGCGCTCTCAAAACTTGAAAGGGTGAGGAAAAATCTCTCTGAGTAAGAGAGCAGAAAATGTGCTGGTGTTTCAATGCAGTTCAATGTACGTCTTTTTTGTTGCTTCGACCCATGGAGTTGCTCTGGCACTGAGAAGTGCTGCTGAGGACAGGCAGGAGCTGATAAAACCAGGATGTATTGGATGGATAACAACTCCTCCCTGTGCACTTCCCATGGGCTGCCAAGGTGGACCCTCTTTTGGGAAGAGCCCGATGCCTTTGTGGGGGTCAGACCTCTCGTGTCCATCCCCAGCATGGCAGCTGACCCTGGGCAGTTCATCCTTCTCCTCTATTGCCTAATGAGGCTGTAATTACACACTCCTAAACAAAGGTGCCTTCATGTGAGCATGTACAGCACTCACAGCAAAGAAACTCCAGGCACAGCTGGAGCTGTGTAATAAAAAACATATTAGTAATCAACAGGAGGGAACAAAGGAGCAGAAGGAGTTCAGGTGAGACTTCACACACACCAATTTCTCAGTAGCACCTTCCAAGGGAGATGAACCTCCCACTGAAGTCAAGGCCAAAGAGCTGTTACAGAGGAAAAAAAAAATTTGCTTACACTGAAAATGTATTGTGTGGCTCATTTCACAATGGTTAAAGCAATTTAGAGCCATCAGCAGGATCAGAGCGAGGGATTTGCTCTGTTTGATCAGACAAATCAGCCGTGACGTTGGATGTCTCTGCCTGCAGAGGTTCAAACGCTGGGGCTTCTCCTGTGAAGCCCTCCCTGCTCTGCTGAGAGCCTGGACACATCCCATGCTGGGACAAGCCTTTCTTTCCCAACCACCCCAGGCAATCTGCTGCCTCGATGCAGGGACTCTAAAGCATAAGATTGGATTAGGCTGTTCTTAGCTTGCCTCACTCCCAATGTAGTGTTGCCAATTTGTACGATTTTATGCCAAGCCTTGTGATATTTGGGATTTTTCTTGGAGCGTCAGTTCCTGGAATAAAGCGATTACAGAAGAACCTCCTCACTGCCTCAGCTATAAAAGTACATTCCTGTGCCATGTTGTTACCAGAAGGGTGGAAATGGGGAAGGAAGATTTTATCTGGGGGAGGTAAAGGCTCCTCTTCCACCACCCAACTTCAGGGATTAGTGTTAAAGCTCCTGCATGTTTTAAGTAGTGTTCTCTGATCCCTGAGCATCTGGAACAGTCCTGGTCAAATTTACCTTGGAACAGCAGGAAAATCTTCTACCTATGCAGTGCATCCATTTCTGGAATGGTGACAGAAGACCATCAAAATGCTCCTGTGGTGCTGACCAGGCTGGGCCAGCCCAGTGTCCTGTCCTTGCAACAGCAGCTCTTCCCCAGGACACTCTCACAGCCTCAGAGATCTCTGGCTCAGAGACAAACTCATGGACAACGGCAACCATGGAATCCCATTTCGAGATAAGATGTTATTTTTACACCAATTACAAAGTTATGGATCAGGCTAAAGGGTGTTTAATATGTTGTAATATTTAGGCACACTTGGCTCCGCTGTTTATTGGGGCTGTTTGTAGCAACATGTGATATGTGCTCACTGTGCAAGTATGTGACACGCACATAAACCCAACACAGATGTGCTGGGAAGCACCAGGGAAGCTGGGCTGGCCCGTGGCATGAGGAGCAAGTGCTCCTGCCTGCAGTGAGGGCAGTGGGAGAAGGGAAGAGAGAGGAGGAAAAGAGATAAACTCATACCTGCCGGGCTTGCTCCACTCAGCTGCATCTCACTTTAACACAGTGTTTTCTTTTGAGGTCTCGAAATCCCATTGCACAATATTGTAAAAATGTCATAAAATATTTTATTGCCTCGTACCACTGAAATGCTGCCAAGAGCCTTAACCCCTGCACTGCCTCCCTCCCGTGGATGCCCAGAGTGTCCCCAGTCAGGAACCAGCTCCCTTTGTTTTATGGTTGAGCTTTGAGGAGGTTGGAGGGGGTTTGGGGGCGTGGAGGTGAGAGCTGCCACACCACTGCTCCAGTGAGGCTCTCAGGCTGGTGTCAGCTAATCTGGGGCCCTCCTGTGCATCTCTCTGGGGATTTCAGCTGGATCAGAGTTAGAGGGGAGGTCAGTCCTGATGCTTTCATTCCTCACCCTCCCCCCCAGTGCCAGTCCTGCAAATACCAATGGAAATGCAGCCACTGCTTTGCAGGTTCCCTGGGTGTGTCCCACTATTCTGTGTCATGCTGAAGCCGTTGATCAGCCATAAAAAAGCCTTTTGGAAGCATCTGGAGTCAAATTACAAAGGTACAGGAGGTGAAGGACCAGCCCTTACTGCAGGGCCAAGGCTGTCCCTTAGGAAGGTGATGGTGCTGCTGGACAGGTGAGCTGGGAAAGTCACTTCTCAGCACTGGGCCTCGTTTTCCCAAGGTGTGCTTGGGGATAAACAGCTTTATTGACCTGCTCTTGGGAGCTCTTGGAAATTCACTGCTGAGGAGACCATGGTACTGCTCTTGTTGGTAAGTGGTATAATTTATGAGAGTGATGGTGGATCTTTGGAGGTCAGTGGTGACATGAGAGTGACATTAGACCCTTCCCTTAAACAGGCCATGCAAATAAAGGGCCAAACTGGACAAGACCAACATAAGATTAGGAGGCTCCTTTTCCTCAAAGCAGTCCCAGATGGAAAACCTGATGGTTGTGGAGTCCACCTCTGCACAAGGTTTGGTTTCCTTCAATCACTTATCCTGTGTATCCAAAAAATGACCACCTGGGCACCCCATCCCTATCTTGACAGACACTGTCATTAACTGGGGAAACATTCCACATCAGCTGGAAGATTCCAGTGAGCTGGGGAGGCCAGAGGCCTCTCCTCCTGCAGATGTTGGGGCTGTGCTTGCCAGCAACCAGATCCTGGCCTGAGTTTGTTATAAAGAAAGAGCAAAAATTAGCCAGCTGCTCTCAGTGGAGATTTTCATTCCTTTTTCTACCCCTTTAATGAAAGAAATAATAACTCCATGAAAGGCTCAGGCAGGACTTATTCAGACCCAGGGGAAATTCACCCTGCTGAGAGGTATAGATACCAATTAATTCTCATTTAAAGCCTATTTTGAGTGGTACTACATGGGTGTAAATCTTTCTGCTGGTGTTCATGCTGAAGTGAATTTTCAACCTGCCCTGAAGGGTAAAAATTCAAACTCTCTCTTATTTCATAGTTCTCAAGGACACAGAACAGGCAATACCACCTTTTCTAACCTTCCTGGGCTGTAGGTAGGCTGTGGGATTGAGTCATGGGCTAGAAGATTCCTTAGGAGAGGCATTCTCTGCTGTAATGGATCTCAGGGTAACTCTTGGTTTGCAGGCTGCATCACCAGCAGTGCCTCCCACCCTCTCCCATCTCCTGAGCCCCACAGACACACTGCCAGGGCTTTAATAAGAGACTATTAATGCAATTTTCCCTTGAGTTTGTGCTGAATCTCCATCCCAGGGGCTGAGATGTGCCGGGGAGGAATGTGGGGATTTTATCATTTGCTTTTCTATCTAAACAAAATGCTTTCCCATAAACACGGAGAAGGAAACCCCGCTTGGCCGAGCCCCCATGGAAGAAGTGTCTGCACTGGGAATGTTTATATGTTGCCTCTGAAACCTAAACTAAATCAAACTGAGGCTTTGAGCAGCAACTGCCCCAGTTGTGAGCAGCACCAGGGCTCTGTGCTGTGCTGGGGCTGAGCCTGCACCCAGCACAGCCCCATCCTGCCCTGCCAGCCCTGCTGCAGGCAGCACACGGACCTGGCCCTGGAGGTTGAGCTGGGCTTTCCAGAAATTAAGTTCTACAATGGCAAAGACCTTCCTGGAGCTGAAGACAGCAGCTGAAGGAGGAAGACACTGGCTCCTTGTTTAGTGTTCACCAGGGCTCTTCACAGTGTCTTCCCAGTGAGCCCAGGGTAGCCTAGAGCTCGTTGTCCTGCCCACGAGAACTCAGGACTTTTTGGGAGCTTCTGGGTTTGCCTGGGATGTCCCAGAGTCCTGACAAAGAACACATAACTGTCCCTGCCTCCTGTCATCCCTGGGTACACCATGGAGGCCTCTCCTTTAGAGAACCCCTCAGTCTGACTGTGTTGCCTTCATTTTAAATCATCTGGGGGTTGTTAACCGGGGATACCCTGACCCCCCCACTGAGCCTGACTCCTTCACAGCTGGGTGGGATCTGAGCCCCCTGTGCCACTCAGACTCAGCAGGAGCTGCTGCCCAAGGTGACAGACCCTGCTGTGGACACAGCCTGCTCGTTCTGATGAGAGGTGCAACTGGGGGATAGAAGGGTGCTCTAATTTCCAGCAGGAAATAAGGCACAGGATGCTCCACTGCTGGAAACTTTCAACACCAGGCTGGACAAGGCTCTGAGCAACCTGGTCTTATGGAAGGTGTCCCTGCCCATGGCAGGGGGTGGGACTGGAGGGTTTTTAAAATTCCCATCCAAACCAAAATGTTCTATGTTGCTATAACACCATGGGAAACGAGCAGGCAAAGCCACCCCCACGGCTGAGGTGCTGTTTCCAGTGCCAGCAGCATGTCCTGGGTGTGTGAGCCCTCCCAGAGCAGTGCAGGCTGTCTCTGGGCTGGGATGCACCCTGCACTAACCAATGCCTGCTGCAGGGTTCATTGTTTGTAACCACTGGGGGAAGGCACTGGCAGGTATTACTGCAAGCTCTTTGGAGCTGAGGTTGCCTTTTTCAGAGCTTTAGGATTTAGGAGGGCACAGTCTATGCAGGCAATAGGGATGCAAATTTATGTTCATTAGCAGTGTCTAAAAATCCTCTCTGCCTGAGCAGAGCAGTGCTGTGATGTGACAAGGACCACTGGGCAGCGAGGGCCATCTCCCACCTTGAGCTTTGGTCCCTGTGTCATGCTGGGCAGGTGTTGTCCAACCCCTGCAGCAATAACAGCACCACACCAGCCAAACCCAGCAGCTGTTCTGTGCTGGGGCTGTGGTAC
The DNA here is from genome assembly GCF_001715985.3 of Manacus vitellinus. Classification (NCBI taxonomy): domain Eukaryota; kingdom Metazoa; phylum Chordata; class Aves; order Passeriformes; family Pipridae; genus Manacus; species Manacus vitellinus. Next base: position 3,273,947 of record NW_021939798.1, on the reverse strand, counting down.
AGCCTGTCCTGTCACATCCCACACGAGCACACGCACGTTCTCCCAGGGCACATCTGCCCACAAAAGCAAACACCTCTGCAGTCACTGAATCAGCCACAAACACTGCAGAGGGAAAAACACGCAGGGGCAGCAGCTCTGAGAGGTGAGCAAGAGGAAAATAAAGCAAATACAGGAGTGCAAAGCTCCTCCACATCAAGCACTGATGGAGTGAGACACTGAAACCAGCGTCAGTTCCCATCTTTTTTTTGTAAGGTGTATTTATGAAATCTGAGAATGACAGCAGAGTCCAATATGGGATGCACAGCACAGCTCACAGAGTGAAAGCAGATGGTGGCAGTTAACACGGGCAAACAGGAACGACCAGCACAGAAATATAAACATACTCATGGCTTTGGGGAATCCATCAGAGATTCACGTAGGCACGAAAAGGACGGATCTTCAAGGGGGGCTAAAGCAAAAAGCAACACAGCTTTTATGGCCTCTTGCTGTTAACTGCTCTGCAATTGCAGTGGTTTACACCACGAGGTTCTTTGTGTTCTCTCTGGAGGTGCTGCCACACGGAAGCAAAGCCGACCAACCGGCTCTTCTGAGCCTGGGAATTAAAACCTGCTCTCTGATTAAAACCCCCCTGCGCTTGCTCTGCCTCTGCCTCGCTCTCTGGTCGCGCTGATGCCGCGCCGAGACAAAACCTGTGCTCGTCTCTCATGAAGAATTGCCTCCCCTCTTGGGCCCAGCACCGTGTCACTGCTGAGCGGTTCCCACCTTCCATCATGCAAAGTGAAATGATTAAAAGAGAATTACCGGAATTCCCTACATCTCCATCAGGCATCAGACTTGGTCACTTGGAAAATTAGTAATGAACGTCGTTTGTTAATGTCACTGTTAAGTGATGAAGTTTCGTGTGTTTAACAAGCCGGGCCTATTTTCTCTTCATTTCCACGTTTGTTTTGGAACCTGCTAATTTAATTAAATCTCTGCTGTTGAGGAGCCATTAAAGGTGACCAACCGTGCAAGATACCTGCTGTGGTGCACCAGACAATTAAAGGGAATGGGAGGCAGCTTGGGGGAGAGGAGCAGGTCCCTGTGTTGTACCAGCACAACATCTGGGTTTATGGGGTCATGCCCTGCAGAAGGAGTTGTAGGATACTTTAGCCCATTGCACAGGATATTCCAATCCCCTTGTAGTCCTAGGGCAACGCTCTGAAAAATGCTCCTTGGATGGTTTTGGCCCTAAAAACATCCCCCTGCAGCATTTTGTTTAATATGTAAGATCATTAAGTGTCTGGCTATATGCAAAGGGTTTTTTTTATTCCCCTCTGAAGAAAAAAAATGTCTGAAATGAACCAGAAGTGTAAATGTATGGTCTTTGCTTTGGGGATCCATGCAAAGGCAGGGAAAAGAGCAGGGAGGGAAGGGGAGGCATCAGACATAGTTCCAGAGTTCCCTTTTCCTCTTCCCCTGACCAGGTACCTCGATCACCTGCAGGTTCAAGACTCTGTCAGCAGAAATCAGGAAGCTCTAAGGTTCCAAACCCAGCCTCAGCAGCCTCACATATTTTGTACTTTGTAAAGAGCAAAGTGCTCACCTTGTAGACAGCATCCATGCCTCCTTGCAATCCACACACACTTCAGGTTTTCCTTTCAGAAGGAATTTAATCCTTGCCATGACACAGCTCCTCAGGTCAGAACTCAGGGGAATTTCCCATTAAATCCCCCTGAGGGCTGTCACTCTGTCCCTCGGTGCAGTGCCCCCACTCCAGTGAGGGCTGTGCCCTTGGGACGTGGCTGGGGGATGCTGCTGCTCTGGGGGTGATGCAATTTGGTCCACATGCTTCAGCAGAGCACAGACTGGCCCCTCCAACAGCGCTTCCCCAGAGAGGGGATGTTTCTGCACTGGCTTCCCATCAAGAACAGCCACAGGCAATTTTAACACAAGGTCCGCCTGATGCTGGGAGGAGTGAGATGTCTGGGGGAACCTCACCTGGCAATGGCCCAGGGGATGAGCAGGGACACATCCTGGTGGTGTGCAGCCTTCCCAAGGTGAGTGTTATCCCAGGATGAGACTCACAACTGTCTGCCTTTCTTCCCCCTTGGCAGAATTGCTTCTCTGGGCAATAAGACCCGATCCGAGCGAATGGTTGGTAGGGAATGAGATGGAGATTGTGCTGCTCTGAGACATCATTAAGCAGGGAAAGACTGAAATTATCACATGCTGCCCGACAAAAATACAGTTCTCCAGAGCCCAACATGGGCTGGATGGCACTTTTTCTCCTCACAGCCTTTGGTAGCTGCTTCATTACTTCCCAGAAGGAGCTGGTGAGAGCTGAGCCACGGCTCCTGCTGAGCAGAAAGTCAGACTGTCTCCTGCATCCCTTCATGGTGGGTCTGTGCTAGTTGTTGAAGCCAACACAATTTATCCAGCTTATGTTCCTGTGAGTGGCCATGCTCCAGCCTGAAAGCAGAGGAGCTGGTTTGCAGGTGAAGCTGGAATGTCCAAGCTGATCTCCTGTGGCTCTCAGCCTTGAGCTACCCCACTGAGTTCATGTGCAGAGGGCAGCATCCCCTCAGCAGCATCCCTGACTGCTGGGGCAGGAGATGGGGAAGCCTCAGGGGATGGTGTGAGCTCAGGTGGTGCCATGAGTGGGCACAAAACACTAGTCCTCCAGCATGGACTGTGGCCCAGGTGCTCCAGAAAAATGCCAGAGCTTGTCTCCCTAAGGACAAGCAAAGCAGGAGGCCCACGTGTGTGTCATGGAAAAAGACATCAGGTCATCCCTCTGCCTGGTGCCTGCCTGTGGCTGTGCCCCTGTCAGGGGGATGTACCCTCTTTTTTGCACCAGGGCTGGATTTGGCCAAGACTCTTCAGGAAGTGAAGAGGGATCCAAAATGCAAATGTAAATAGATGCTTTAAAAAGCCCTGGAATATATACAAGCTCCAGCAGGAATGCAGGGAGCAGCTGCTGTTTTTCTCCTTGGCCCTCTGCTAAACATACACAGGCACATTTTGTTGGTTGTAAATGTTTAGAGAAAACAGTTACTATTTGACTGTTTGAGGACCACTTTGTATCAGCTGGGCACTTGTAGGAGGACCGTGGTGGTGATGAGCTGCACATGTACAGCCCAGGATATCAAAGCCTTTATCCCAACCCAGACCCAGCACAGCTCCTTTGCTCTCACATCAATTACAAAGAGCAAGCACAAAGCAAACTGTTGAAAAGATTGCCCTTACTCCCAACAGGAATATCCCTAAGCTCCTTGTGAATTCAGTGATCACCCCACAGAGCTGGTCCAGCATCAGGGCAGAAATCTGCTGGCCCCACAGACAGCAGGCTTAGCCCTTATTCTGCTCACTAAGAAAGCAAAGGTGGGCTGAAAGCAAAATCTCTGGGTCCAAACAGCCTTGGATGCTGATGGAAAAAACCCCATTCTCTTTCCTTCCCTTACATCCTTCTCAGCCATTCAAGAATTACCATCCAGCTTAGGATAACACAGTGATTTAGGGAGAAGGGAAGGAAAGTCAATGGGTTGATGTCCATATGGGTGACAGAGAAAGGCAGGGACACCTGTAGCCCTGTCTTAGGCTCCCTTGTCACCACACTGACCTTGCTTAGACATCTAACATGCCTGAAGATAGAAGAGGTCATCCCACCAACAAACTGAGATGTGACTGTACATGGGAATTTGGGCCCAAAGGAAAGGAAAGGAGAAGCGACGGGAAAGAACAAAATAAAAAAGCCACAGGAGCTGCTGCAGAGCCCAGCTGAAAACCTGTGCAGCCCTCCCTGTGCCCCAAACAACTCTGCCCTCCCGTGCAGAGGAGCAGAAGGCACTTCAGCCCTTTCATCCCTCTGCAAAGCGCTCACGTCTCACCCCGGCCCAGGCTGGAGCTCTCCTCCAGCTGGGACAAAGTCAGGCAAAGCAGAAAACAAACATGTCCTAATTGCAAGTGGCATCTCCTGCTGCGGGTGGTCTCCAGGCAGAGAAGTGTGACATTGTCTGGAGCCCCCGTGCGTGGCGGGGGCCGCCGTGTCCCGGCCCGGGGGTCTCGTCCTGCTGCTGGGTAACAAGGGTTTAATGGGGGAAAGGACGCACTGGGCTGTGCAGAAATCAGCCAGGAGCTGGCTGCAGTGGTCATCATTAAAGGTGCACAACTGGCTCCTGGAGAACAAAACGCCCGTCTCTCCCAGCAGCCCTCCCAGCGCAGTTTTGGTGCTGGGCCAGGGCGGCGCAATTGTTGTTTTGACGGACGTTGGCTCGAAACAAGCCCTCAGTCAGTAATGAGGCTTCTTCAAACTGCCTGGGACTCTGTTTGTTCTCCTCTCAATTAACGCTTTCAGAGGAATAATGCAGATTCTTTCCCAATTTGGGGGTCGAGGAGGGGGTGGGATGGAGATAGCGCTGAGAGGGGGTGACTGGTTCATCGGAGGGAAGGACAAACCTCCAGCTCTTTGAGTCCAACCCAGCTTTGCCTCTTGGACAGTAAAACAGTTTAATGTCAGCAAGTGAGTTCACAATTAATAGACTTTGACTGCATGTCATTAGTGAGGAAGGCTATGGCAGATTCCAACCCCACCACGCTGCATTGTCCCCGCGTTCATCACCGTTCACCGCGTGTGCCGAGAGCTGCAGCTCTGCACAGGCAACGGGGAGGCAAAACTGCCTCTCTGGGGACAACTAGGGGACATCCCATGACACTGTGGTGCCTTGGATGTGTCAGCAGAGAGGCCAACTAGTCCTGATACAGAAGTGGGTCATGGGAGAAATTTTCCTGCGCTTAGAGAGGGTCTGAAACGCGCCAAGGTTGGGTTTGCCCTGCCAGTGTTCAGCCTGGAGCCAGCTCACATCAATCTGTGTGTTCCCACCAAGGGCTGTGCAGATGGGTGCCCAAGGGCCACCTGCTGCCACCCGTGTCACCATCCACTGCTGTCCCCTATGGACCACATTTATCCAGCTAATGGCCATTTCTCAGTCCTTCCCTTTTCCTGGGGGGGAAATTTCTACCTGTTTTCTAGCCATAAGTTGCACTTGTGCCAAGGCAGACCACAGTATGTGCCAGCCACTGATTTATCATATGAGAAAACACCTAGAATTGGTGTTTTACCTGTTCTATGGTGGTTTCACTCTGATGAAACACTCCCCCTTTCTCCCAGCCCTCCTTCCCCTCCCTCCTGCCTGAGCCAAGAGATCCCAAGTTCCCCAAGGCACCCGGGGCAGGAGCCTGGATGCTCTGGCACAGACAGAAACTCTCCTGAGCTTTTACATTACACAAAAAAAAACCCCAAAACCCCCCAAAACAGGGTATTTTGGGGCTGCAAGGCCTGAGTAGAGAGTCCTGGGATTGCAGTCTGAATTTGGGACCTCAAATTTTTATTTGCCCTGGGATAAGTGTGCAGGACACGAGGCAGGGAAGTGCTGTGGGCAGCATGGAGGGATGAAGGCACTTGCCATGGGGAGCCAAGAGGGGCTTGGGCCAGCAAAGGGGTCCCAGAGAATGAAGTGGCATTGAAAGGAAAGAATAAAGAGAATTGTTTTGCTTTGGGAGCAAAAGATAAAGGAGTACAAATGAATCTCAATCGGTTCAGTTCTTAAAACTGATCTTCTTTGAAGGAAAAATAAACAGTTCTGAATTTTTTAAGTTTTGTGCTTGGTTCCTTCTGTGCTCAGTTCTCTCCAACAGAAATGTTCTCTGCACTCTGTGCTTGATGGTCATTTTCTAATTAGGCAAATGCCTTTTGGGATTTTTTTTTCCCCCAAAAATGAAAACTCAGTTCTCCTGGATAATTTAACTTCTTATAAAATATTGAGAATTAAGAACTAATGGAAAAAAACCCCTAAAATAAATATTTTATGGCTCTGAAAAGCTCCCAAACTCCAGCATAGAAAACTCCCAGATACTGCTGTGTTTCTTTTTTAAAGAGAAAAAAAAAAGCTTACTGCTTGGAAAAACTCATAACTAGTTTATTTATGCCCTTGGTGGTCAGGGGCAGCAGACTGTGATGAGGGGAGGGGTGGTTTTTAGGAGAAAAACTGGAAGGTGGTTTTTAGGAGAAAAACTGGAAGGACTTTGGCCCCTTAAAAATATCAAATGTTGGTCCTGCTTGATTGACACTTTTGCTACACAAGTCACTTAGAAAATCCTGATCCTGGGAAAGCCCAGGCCTGGTTAATGAGATGTTGGAAGGTGTTCAGACTCCCTGTAGGATAGAGTTGAGTGCTAGTCAGGGGCCAGGGGAGCTCCTGCTTGCACGAATCTGGGAATTCCTGGAAAACCTCTGAGTTACCTGCTGGGAACATCCACGTGTCCCTTCTGGGGACAAGGAGCAAAGGTCACAACCATGTTCCCAGGGAAATGCCCACATCTGGGTGCTGTGAACCCACCCACCTGCATCTGAACAGAAAGGCTCAGGGGTGTTTTCCTGCTTGAACTGGTTGTTGTTGCTACTGGTTTTCCATTTTAAAAATGCAGAAAGTGCAGGTTTGGTGACAAACCCCCTTCCTGCACCACTTCTTGGCTAAAGCCAGCCCTGCCTTTCCCTGATCCTAGTCCCAGACTGGGCAAGGAAGCAGATCCAAGAGGTGAGGGTGTCAGGGAGAGGTCAAGAAAAGTTTAAGAAGTGCTGTAATTGGGATTAGCCCATTTTTCTCTCCACATAATCAATGAGCTTCTCTGTATGGATGGATACAAACCCATTTTCTAGGAGGGAAACTGTATCTGTGTGAGGAGCGTGGCTCTTGATGGATCATCCTGCACCAGGGTGGCCTCTTCCCTGGCCCCTCACAGCATCCCTATGGAATGGCAGCTGACTGATAGAGGGCAGCTAGGAAACCCCAGGAGAGGGAAAGTGAAGGATATTCCCATTATCTGCAGGCATGTTTTGCAGACAGGGTTCCTTTTTCTTTTTTTTCTTTTTTTTTTTTTTAATTATTATTTTGAATCTCTATCCAGGGAGAGTTGGTTATAAAGGGAAAAACTGTTCGGCTCATTATCCTTTAATTATTGAAGTGAATGATTTGGGTAAAATGGAGGAAACTGAAAACATGGAGATGATATTCCAGTCCATTAGGCAACCTTGGTTTCCTAAATCAGTATCTTTAAAGCTGGCAGGAATATTTTTAATTTGTTCTGTCATCTGCATACAGGGAGAACTCTGTCATTACAGAAAGGACTTTTCAAAAGCTACACATTTTTTCCCCTTGTTCTGCTCTTCTCAGCAATAATCTCTTGGTGCCTTCCACCCCTGAGCTGCTGGTTTCTGTTTTAGACAGGGGTTTAATTTAAAGAAAAAAGATCAGTCTGGTATTTTAAAGGACTGCCTGCTCTGCCCATGATTGTATCTCACCTCCTCAGAAAAGCACTAAAACCCAAGCAGGATTCAAGGAAAGAAAAAGTTTCATTTTGTTCAGAAAATATTCAGTAAGAAATAAGATTACGAGAGGGATACAAATATTTTCACTGAAAATAAATTGGTATTACAAAAATGCCCCAGGTGAAGAATCATGGATCATCCAGGTTGGAAAAGAATTCCAAGCCCATGGAGTCTACCCTGTGCCTGATTCCCACCTTGTCCCCCAGCCCAGAGCACTGAGTGCCACAGCCAGTCCTTCCTGGGACACCTCCAGGGATGGGGACTCCACACCTTCCCTGGCAGCCCCCAAGGCCTGACCACCCTTTTCAGGAAGAAATTCCTCCTCCTGCCACCTGACCCTCCCCTGCACAGCTGGAGGCCTTTCCCTTCTCTCCTGTCCTTGTCCAATGGGAGCAGAGCCCGACTCCTCCCGGGCTCCCCCCCTCTGTCAGGGGGCAGAGCCAGAAGGTTCCCCCTGAGCCTCCTTTTCTCCAGGCTGAGCCCCCCCAGCTCCCTCAGCTGCTCCAGCCCCTTCCCAGCTCTGTGGCCAGCACAGACACTCCACAATCAAGAGGAGAGCTGTGACACCAGACAGGCAACCCTTCCTTGTGAAAACAGGACAGGAGAGTTCTGGGATTGCTTGTTCCCTGCTGATTTGGGCAGGTGGGAGCTGAGTGGAAAAGGCCCTTGGAGTAAACTTCAGAATGAGGCTTTCCAAGAAGTTTTCCAGAGAATGGGAAGAGTTTCAGCCACTCACCTCCCAGCTGCTCTGTCAGTGCTGCTGGGTTTCCCTCCCAGCAGTGTGAAGGTGCCAGTCAGTCACTGATCCCCCACAGCACCTCTGCTGTCACAGAATCACCTCCTGCTCCTCTCCTCTGGACCAAACACCTCGACTTCCTCAGCTGCTCTCTGACACTGGTCCCTCCTGCCCTCCACAACACCCTGCTGAGCTCCAGCCTCCCCCTTGTCTCTGTCTTGTGACAGTACTGGATTCAAAGTAGGACACGATGTTTCAGACGAGACCTCAAACACAATAAGAAAGCAAAGAAATGATCTTCATACACCCCTGAATGAGATTTGACTAAGAATTGGCATTATACTCCAATTTTGGTCCGTGTTTAACTCAAGATCCACTTTTATGCCAGACTGTTCTTCGGTCAATTAATTTTGATGTGGTACTTGTGCATTTGTATTCTTCTTAAACATCCCGTTTTACAGCTTGCACTGAATGTACATTGTTGGATTCCTAATCAGGTACTTGGCTTGTTAGGATGGTTTTTGTTCTGATAAGGTGTTTTCAACCAAGTGTATACCCAAATTACACCTCTCACATGCTGATTTCCTCCAGACAGCACTGCCCTGAGTTATGAGAGCATCAATCTGAACACTGTCAAAAGCCTCCTTACTCAAAACCCATCACATGTATCACTTGGCTCTCATTCCCGAGGAGGAAATGAAATTAATTTGACATGTCAGGATACATTTGGGTAAAACTGAGGGTTATATTTAGCGTGGGAGATTTGTTGTTGGGCTGTTTAGGAGGATTTTAGCACAGAGCACAACTCTTTAAGTAGATCTACTCCACAAAACTCTAAATGTTGGGATAACTCAACAGACTGTTGATACACCAATGCATTTGGCTGATGAAGATAAGATCTAATAGGTCTTAAATAAAGAGAGTTGTTGGTAAAACTCGTCTGGCTTCAGAGCCCATCAGACTCAAACACCAGAAACTTTTTAAACCCCTTCAGCTGCTCTCCATTTATAGTTTACCTTGGTCCTTTCCATTCTTCTCCAAAACCCAAACAATGTGGTACTTATTTCATGCAAAAGCCAACAGAGAGTTTACATTTTTTTTTTTCCTGAGAGAGACTTCAATTCTTCAACTGTGTTGCTCTTTTTCAGGCACTCACTTTCCTAAGTGGCTTCAATAACAGAGCTGAGGTACAGACATAATGTCACCGTGCTTGTTGGTGCCTCAAAGTGTGTATTTCTGATGTTTGGCCTTATTTTCCTTTCTTTCCTCTTTATCTGAGATAAACGTCATATCCTTCTTATTTCTGGTGATTACATCATTGCCCTCAGCTCACACATTTGTGAAGGTGGGTTTTTTCATGTCTAGTCTGAGTCAAATTCAGTCTGGAGTTTCTTTATGTCTTTGGAAACCCATGAAAGGTCCCTGAAAGCCAGACTTGTCCCTTATTAACTGTATAACTGATGGATCAAACATATTGGCACTAGAAATGAAAACCTCTTTTTAAATGGGTGGTTGAAGATTGAAAACATGAAAGTGTTGTCTCCCTACAACTACTTTCAATGGTGCTTTTGCCTTTTGCTGCAGAAAACCAAGGTGCAAATGGCTGCTGGATCTGCCTCTACCAATGTGCCTGAGAAATGTCATTTTAAGGATAAAGGTTGTTTCTTTGCAAAGACACAATGCATTGTCCACAGGATTTTGTTTCTATCAACAGTAAATCGTGTGTTTCAATCTTAACAAGTATTTTTACAAAGTAAATTCTTAAAAAAAAAAAAAATATGATGGACCAGCTCCAAAAGTTGTGAAAGGGCCCTTAGTTTCCCTTGTGCTTGCAAACCACCGTAAAAATATATACAGAGTTGAGACAAAGTTGACAGTTTTTCCTAACAAGTAAAGAAAACACACTCCACTCAAATCCAGCAATAAGAAATACAGAAGTTTCAAAAAGGTTTTGGATCTGATCCGCAGCTGGTGAATCTGAATAAAATATTTTAAACCCATAAGAAGGTACAGACTTTTAAGATCTATTTTTATACAGCTAAATTAGGATGATGATAGTTTCACAACTGCTTCCCGTGAAGGGGAACTGACAGCAAGTCCCCCAAAATACCTGTAAAGTGCTGCAAGCTCCAAATTTGGGTGAGAATGACTGATGGAAGCATTTGACCTTCCTCTCTGAAGAAATGGGGGAGGCTTCTCGCGAATCCTTCAAACAGTGTCAGCCTGTCAATTTTCAGACTCTTTAATTTTTTCCAGCTGTAAATCAATCATCTTATTAACTCTTCTCTAATGTCTCCCACCGAGTTATCTGGGACTGGCAGCTTGACAGGCGATTTTTTGCGGAGCTGGGAGAATAAAGTTCCTCTTGTGCAGCGCCGTGATGTCATGAGCGCTCCCTCCTGGCTCCCACTGATCCTCTCTCACAAAAGCCTCCTTCTTTGCTCACAGCAATTATTCAGCTATTAAAGCACATTACGTTAGGTTTCTTATTTTAAGAGTGATATCACTCCTCGCTTTAATGTCCAGCCGACGGAGCAATTTGCACTGACTTCCCCTGACACCGTGTTGGTGCTCCAGTCCCCAGGTTGTGTTCCTGCCTGCATAAAGCTGCTATTGATGGGATCTAACGTGGAGAAGGCAGAGGGGCTGTGCCTGATTTAAACATGGAAGTATGGAATATTGTGCACTCCCTCCTCTGGAACAACATTACTGGAGCCACCACTGAGCTCTGCTTGACAAACCTGTGAACCTTTCCCCCACGTGTCTTCAGCCTGGATTCCTTGAGAGGACAAAGCTCAGGAGCTTTCCTGTGTGTGTGGGCACATGAATGTGTGTGGATGTCTCCTCCCTACTTCTGGTCCACCCCCTATTCCAGACCTGACCAGGACATTGATGCTCCAGATATGCAGGTCCCACCAGTCCTGTAAAACCAGGTGGCCAGGTTGGAGAGGAAAACATGCAAAGAGGAGCTCAGCCCTCCAACAGCTGCCATGAAAGAGATGCTCCAGAGAAAGTTTTACCTGGAGCCTGCACCTCCTTCTGAACCAAAGCATGTGTACAGGATGCTTTGGTGATCTGTGCCTTGGATCTCTCCAGCCCATCACCATCCAAACTGCATCCAATGATCTTGTTTCCAGAGGGAACCAGAAGAAGGTGAATTCTGGGCTTGTGGGGACACAGGAGCACACCCAGTGAGGGACCTGGCAAGGACAGAGCCTGCTGGAGTCCATCCCTCTGCACAGAGCCATAGCAAAGCACACAGCCTGAGCCCTGGTGCTGTGAGGACTGGCTGCTGACATCCCCACACCTTTGTTACACTCCCCCTTCCTCCTTCCATGTGACACAGTAATCTCTGGCTTTCAGCCTTCCATCCAAACCCCTCTTCCTTTCTCCCCTTTGCTACAGTGGGATGGGGGTGACCACAGTCCCTGGAGCCCAGGCTGGGCTCTTTGGGGCTGTGAGTGCAGGGGCAGGCTCACATCAGCAACTCCAACAGCTCCTGTTCTCCCAGTTCAAAACCAGGCTGCAGACTCCTGGGTGCTGATTTCAGCTAAACCTCGGCTTCTATTTCTGTTCTCAACCTGGGAGAAGCACAGGGAAAGGGATGATGCCAGAGAGCTCCCTGCCTATCCCAGCCTGCAGGTCCACTCCTGCTGCCAGAGGGCGAGTCAGGGCAACCCAGGACTGCTGTGGAGCATCACAGTGGGACCAACACCGCTGGGGCTGTCACTGAGCCACTTCTAAGCCTCTGCACATCCCTGTGTGCACCCTCCCTCTGGCTGCAGGATGCTGCCAGCAGCTCTATCCCACCAGGCAGCACCCAGATCCTGCCTGGCACCCCTTTATTTTGGAGGTGGGGAGGGAGGTCTGACTGCTTTGCCCTGCTCTTGGTCAGAGGGGCTGGAGTTGTTCAGCTCCAGCTCTGGTTTCCTCACAGGTGGTCCAGTGCCCAGGAGGCTCAGGTGTATATATAAGACCTGCTATTTATAGGTCTCTTTAATTTCCCAGTTCCACTGTGTATTAACCACAAACCAAGCAAAACATGCAGCAATCTGTTATTTCTGCTGTGTCTCACATGCAAGGTGTGGGGCTCAGAGGCCACTGAAGGACTTTCCACTGACAAATGCCTGTCTGGAGTAGCAAGAAGTGCCTCAGGTTTAAAGAGCCAGTGAGGGCTTAAAATCTGTTTGCATGACCTGATGCAAATGTCAAATGAATACAGATATGCTGTTGGCTTGATACTGAATTTTTCATGGCATAATGAGGCAACAAATGACTACCAGGCAATGCAACTTTGCAGTCCCTCTTGAAAGCTTAAGCCTGTGATCTGATCAGCCTAAATTCATATGATCAACTGATCAGATGGGCTTGTGATCAGTCTGAATGCATAGTATCTTGTCTAGTCTTAATTAAGAGTTAGCAAGATGTTATCACTATTAAATTCAGCGTTCAAAGTGTAACCCATGATGTACACGAGTACGTCAAATAGAAGTGCCAGTGTTTGAACATTACACTGAATTTTTTAGTCCCAGAAGGCTGAAAATAGCAGAAGCCGAAGAGAAACAAGTACTTCTCAAAAAGTGATTCATCCAGACCTGAACTGTTTGGAGTGAACTGCTCTCTGGATATCCCTTTTCACGACTGACTGAAGGAAAATAAATGACCAATTGACTCCATTAGCCTCTGCTGAGCTGCATAGGCCACTTTGGGTTCCAATGATGCAAAGAGTCAGTTTTATACAACCATTTTTTTCAGACTTTCTTGGCATGCAGCAGGACAGGGAAGAGAGAGACTGGAATTTAAGGGTTTCCTTTCAAGAAGGCAACTGAGAAGAAATAGGTGCTATTAAATCTTTGGTCAATATACTGATACACAGTCAGAAAACCAGCTCGGATTTCCCAGGAGGATTTGTTTGTGGTTACATGGAAGAGCAGCTCAGAGAGGAAATCACAAAAAGGGAAGAGGTGTTGTGGGAGAAAGTGGCAAAGAAAAACTTGACAAGCTGCAAGAACATGGGTTGGAAGGAGCCCCATGGGACAAGATGCTGTGGAACAGCTCAGGGATAACAGGATTACAGAGCATAACCTGGATTTTGGAGCAATCCACAACAATGGACATCCAAGCAGAAGACTTTGGTCTGTGTTAGCTCCCAACAAATGTTGGGACAATGTTCTTAAGTGTGGGGATCTGTGTCACTCATCCCTTCTGGGGTAGGACACGAGGCAGCCATTCAGCAGCAATGCCAGTGGTGCAGGAAGGATCTAAAGAGGCTGTGAAGTGGAATAACAAGCTCAGCCATAACCACCTGCAGAGCTGGGGCTCATGGCATGGAACTGCTGCCCTGTGCAGGGGGCCCTGTGCGACCACCCACGGTCAGGGGTTCGCAGGCAGTTCCCAGAAATGGAACTATATGGAATGAAGGGATGCATCAGTGTGAGTGACTTCATCCTTGGCAAAAAATTCCAAAGGACTTCTGGTTGCAGAGCCTTCCCTGAGGTTTCCATGTGCATCAGCATGGGCTGCTGTAGGATCATTTCTGTGTGACAGGGATGGGACTCGGGCTTCTGTCACCTCTGGGATAAACAGACACACACCTTTTACTAATCATGTGACTCCCTTAATGAAGGCCCTGCAAATTCACATAAATTTTCATGTGAGAAGAGCCCCATCAAGGAAGAAGAGCCTCCTGCCAGACTGGTTCTAATGGTTCCTGGCTCTGGGCAACAGCCAGCCCTGTCAGCTCAAAGCAAAAGAAAAAGAGGAGGGGGAGAAAAATGTGCAACTAAAGAGTCTTTAGTGGCAAAAACGTGCTTCAGAGGAACTTTTATGGGGTCCCTCTGGACAGCACTTGTTAAAATCCAATAATCACTTAGAAAAAAATCCTATCACACTGGTAAAAGGGAAAAATTGAATAAGGAAAAAATTGCATGAGACTTGGTCATATATAATCATCATTGTCCTCAAGGTTTCACGTAGTTCAGGTGTGCACCATGGTGAGGGAAGATGTTCTCTGCTTTCACATCCTGCTGCCTATTCCTATGTGCAAACCTCTGCAGGGAGATGAAGCTTTTTAACCCCTTTTTGCTGGTGATTGTACCTGGCACGCCATGGGGACACCCTGCCTGGCAAAGGTGGTCCAGCCAAAGGCAGCTGAGAGGGGGAGAGTTACTTGGGATGGATGGGTGGATGGACAGAGCACTGAGCAATAAAACACTCCTTATGCAGTGGCAAAATGACAACTAAAGCTAAACTTTTAAAGCACCTTGTGTTTGAAGGGGTTTGCTGGCTTTACATCTGAGTGATCTTTCCCTCTGGGCACCACTGTTGTCCCAGGGTTATATCTGGATTTGAGAACTGGCAGCCACTTGTAGCTGCTTCCTGAATTTTTCTTTTATTAGCAGATGCTTTCTGCATTGTGCATCTCTGCTGACAACCTCCAGCACAGAAGAAATGTGAATGTTCGTGGTTTCAATCTGATATGGACTGGAAGCAAAATCAAAGCTAAAAGAATCCCATGAAAAGGAAATCCAGCTTCTTGACTTGCTGTAGCAGCAGCAGAGCTGAGCTCTCAGTGTGTCACAGGCAGCTACTGCCATTTGCAAGTTTGTATTTCCAAACTGGCTGCAGTGGGATGGACAATGGAAGGCAAACTCCAAATGAATCTCTTGCACAGAGATAAATCCCTGAGGCAGACATAGTGGTGAGCCCTCCTGCTAAGGCAGCCTGCAAATGAGAATCCAATATTCCTTAAGCATCCCTGTTCCTGCACTCATCAACCTCCTGATTATCAGTCTGGCAATGTGTTTGCAGTACACACTTATGGCTTATACACTGCAAGAGCAGAGTTGCTCTGTGCACATGGAATGGAGATTTTCCCTGTGATTTTTGAGGTCCAATAGGCTGGACTGCTGCATATCCTCAGGTCAGCATAGCTCAATGGTAGTAAATCATCACCAAAACTGGTAGTTCCCTGACCAAGTTGTTAAAGTCAGCAATTTCTGTGCATTAAGCATGTTGATGACCAGAGCACACCGTGTTTTTCATTGATGCCTCAACACCTTTTGCCTGCTGTGATGCCCAGCAGATCTGAAAATCTGGAGCTTTTAACTTGCTCTGCCATACAGGTACATGTAGAGCCAAAGGGATCATGATAAGGCAAGGGATCATCACTGGATGCCACGTGTGGTAAGTTTTTCCATCAGGCAAAAAGAAATGAAAACACGCATTTAAATGAAATAAAATAGTCACTGTTGGAAGGTCTTAGCAATCCAGGTAGTAATTTTCAGGGTGAATGAAGGTTTCTGCACAAACAATGTTTTCAGAGTATTGTTTGTCTTGGAGAAGAAGTGCTCATAAATCTACAGCCTGTGCCATTGCAAAAAAATTATCTCAGCTAATTTTGGGCCCAAGCTAATTAATCAGCACTTGTTGCCATGTTAATTAGCCAAAAGTGACCTCAGACGAATTTGGCCTTTTCCGGCTACTTAGCCCTAATGGGAGAGTGTGCACCTGAGGCAAAACCTGGGAATAAATAGATGTGAAACCTGCTTCCAGCTGGGTAAATACAGCCCAGATTTCCTGGTTCCTACACTTGTGAAATTAACTGTGCCCCAACCTTGCCTCTCTTTGCTTTCTGGCCTTGAGGAACATCTACGACTCTCTGGGCTTTAAATGAAGCCCTTGCAAAGTGTTATTTATGCAGAGGTGGCCTTGGAAAACTTTACAGCTGGGTCTTGGCCACTCGTGGGATTATTGCTGCAGTATTTCCTGCTGGGAAGGCTTGTCCCCTTGGCAATAAAATGTGTGCCAGGAGTGCACAACTGCAGCAAAGACACTGGGGAGGGAATGCCAAGGGTGTGGAACCAGCTTTGTGCCTGATTCCACTGACCTTCAGCAGCAAGATCCCTCCTGCACACAACACTCTTGCTGTGACACTCAGGATTCCCCCTTTCACCACCAGCTTGCTCTCAGGACTAGAGTTGCAAGACCAATAATAAGTTGCAACTTTACCACAAGAAAAATGGCCCAAGTGCCTTTCCAGCTACGTGTCAGTGGTGGTGAAGGGAGGAAAGCCAATGCCACATCACCATTTGACAGGCCATTTACATCTATACAGGCAATTCCTGTTGTTTTCCTAAATCAGATGTTCTTTTCCAGACAGAAATTAAGGAATCTGGCTTTCCCCTTCAGAAGGCTTTCTCTAGATTAGGAAATGGAGATGTATTATGTGAGATGGAGTTAAATTGTTGGTTAAGGTAAAGCACTTGAGAATACACAAAGTTAACCAGGGCAAGAATGTTATTCCTGTAGATCTATTTATGATTCTATATAGATCGATAATTTATACAGGTCTGCTGTTATAGATCCCTTTACTCAGTTTTATGATCTTAGTGTGCCTAACTTTGCGATTCCCTGACAAGAAAATAAACATGATTATCCCCATTGCACAGATGAAGTGACTTGCCCGAGGTCTTGAGTGAGAAAACAAACCCTCTCCATTGACATGAACTCAGCGTTTCCAGCTGCTGCTCCACTCCAACCCAGCATCAGCACAAGCAGCTGGGTGAACCAGGGCAACAGAATACAACTGCAAACCCTCTTTTCTATCAGAGCCCGTGATGGGACACCCAAAGGCAGCACAACCATCCCTGAATGCCTCTCTCTGTCAGAGGGATAAAGCTGGAGCACTTCCAGCCACTGCTCCCATCCCGCTCATGTACAAGCAAGTTACTTTGGAAAGTTTCTGGTCTCAGGAAAGTCTCTGATTTTGAAAGTGTTTTTTAATCTACTAGAATGTTTTTCCTTCTAAAGAAGCTGCAATTCCCACTCTGAAGTGTTTTAGTAAAACACCAGTTTTCCTATTTTCTCTGTCTCTCTGACTCCCACCAACTTGCTTCAAGAACCTCCTCAACTGAATCATCCTCACTTGAAATTGCTGCTCTTAAACAGCCATTAACATTTCAAAAAGCTGTTTGAAAATCCCAAATCTCTCTTGAGTCACTTCCAAGGAACTTTTATGAATCATGGTTTGTATCATATCACACCATTCAGCAAGACATGGGCTGGAACAAAGGCATTAATGGGCATGACCAATCTTTAAAATATCCACGTGAGGAATAGCAGTGAAACGTTGTGAAGGTTACAGCTGGGGATGTGGGAAGCCAGAGGTGAGTCTATGGCTGCTTCTTAAGGGCTATTTAATTTTCTTCAGCTCTTTTGAGCCTGCAAAGACTGAAACATTCAGTGTAGGAAAAGGGAATTATTCTCCAAAATTGCAGTCATGCCTCTTAGCATGGTCTTATCTCTGGAACATGACCCTATTATGCACAGTAACTCAAAATAAGAATAAATCATGTTGGTCTCCCCTGGGACCACGTCAGAGCATGTTATGTTTTGAACTGAAGCTGGTTTGAAATCAGTCACTAAGGCACTGTAGGAATTCTTTAAGGACTTCTTCAAATGTGATGAATTTAAAAGCAACATTACTTTTAACCACTTCACTCTTCTAACCCGGTTCAGCTCATTATTTTGGCAGCACAAAATGCAAAGGGAAGGCTTCTTGCATTTCACATATTCTTTCTAGATAAACAGAGATGCCCTGTTGCTTTTGGAAAGGCTGATTATTTTGTCTATAAATTTAAAAAATGCTCACTGAACTGCCTCTGAGACCTCATTCCTCTAATGTTAATGGTAGAACTGGGGAATGAGGAAAGTGGCACCTTCCCCAACTCATCTCCTCTGTCCCCTGTGCAGTGATGAGCTCACACACCCTGTGGAAAACTCCTGGTGATTTCCTCAACTGGTGTTTGGAACAGGGGATATGGGAGAGAAGCACCTGAAGAATCCCAGAATCCCAGACTATGCTGAGTTGGAAGGGACCCACATGGACCATCAAGTCCTACCCTCAGCCCTGCACAGGCCCATCCCCAAGAGTCACCCCCTGTGCCCCAGAGGATCAGCCAAACCCTCCTGGAGCTCTGGCAGCCTTGGGGCTGTGCCCACTGCCCTGGGGAGCCTGGGCAGTGCCCAACCAGCCTCTGGGGGAAGAACCTTTGGCTGAGATCCAACCTGAGCCTGCCCTGGCACAGCTCCAGCCCTTCCCTGGCTGCTGTCCCTGGTCCCCCCAGAGCAGAGCTCAGTCCCTGCCCCTCGTCTGCCCCTGCCCAGGAAGGTGGAACTGCAGTGAGGTCTCCCCTCAGTCTCCTCCAGCTGAACACACCAGGTGCCCTCAGTGTCCTCACACAGCTTCAAATCAAGACCCTTCCCCATCTTCCTTACCCTCCTTTGGACACTCTCTGATGGCTTAATGTCTTTTTTGTATTTCAGTGCCCAAAACTGCCCCAATATTGCAGGTGAGGCTGCCCCAGTGCAGAGCAGAGCAGACTCCTGTGTCTGAAGCCTGCAGAGCATCCCTGGGAGGCTTCAAGAATGAGTCAGGTCAGCTGAGGCAGAGGATAACCCTTCCCCTCTCCCTCTCTTACCTTGCTCACATGTATTACACCTTGTGCCTTTCACTGCAGGTTAGTAAAGATGCATTATAGATGAGCAGCTACGGGGGGGTGTTGGTAATGTGGGGTAGAGTTACCCAGGAGCAGCAGGCAGAGCTGGGCTAAAATTGATCCCAGCCTTTGTTATTTGACCACCTCATACAGAGTGTTCAAACTGCCCCACAGTGGCTCTGCCTTTTGTTTTGGGCTGCCCTGTAGCCCCATGAGCTCTGATACTTTTTCGTCGTCTTCACTGAAAGATTTTTTTTTTTATTGAGAAGTGCCACGGAATCTCTCCAAGCAATGGGTTAATGTTGAAATCTAAATTCTAGTTCAACAGGGACCTGTCTGTTTAATGGCAAGTTGTTGGTTCAATATTGATATATAGAGAGAAAGCAGGAAAAATAACCTGACAATGATGCTCAAACGAGGTCGCTGGGAGCGAATCTGGTCAGGCTCTGCTGCAAACTAAAGATGAGCAATCATTTCAGTCTGGAGAAGTGCTAAAAGACATCTCAAGGTTATTTATTTTTAAATTGGTGAGTTGAATTCAACACTGGAGTAACAGGGAGGTATGAATATCCCCTGTGGAGGCAAGGATTTCTGGGAGGAGATGGTTCTTTTGCCCTGGAGTTGGAAGTGCCTTCACTAAAAGGTTGTTTCCTCTGCTGAGGGGTACAAAGGTGCTGATAAAATAAAATGAGGATGAAAAACTCCCTCCAAGGGGATTATTCTGAAGGGCAGGGAAGGGAAGGCACACAGCACATAACACACAGCTTTTCTTAGCCCTGGTCATGGTCATGAGACAGAGTTTGAAAATTTGTCCCTCAAAACCTACAACCCAAAAGGGAAATAAAAAGCCAAAGATTCAGCTGCATTTCCTACTATCTCAGCACTGAAGAGATTGACACCTGATTTTTGAACACTTGGAGCTGGCAATATTAATAAAGCTGCTTTCATTGTCAGCGTTTCAATGTCAGGTTCACTGAAGCAAGGACTGGAACTGAGTGATTCTCTCTCCCAAATGCACGTCCTGACCACCGGCCTGGAGAATGTGCCGTATGCTCCCTTTCCATCTGAGTGAATCCCAAAATAGCCCATGCAAGACATGCTGCTGGAGGAGGGACCAAAAGGTCTCTCTCTCATATAGTGATGGAGAAACTCTCCTTCAGATTGGAGCTCAAATCCCCCAACATTTGGGCAAGCGAGCATTAATTACTGATTTAATGCCTGGAAAAAAGGGCTGTAGCAGCAATAACGCAAACCTTCAGTTTTGGAAACAAAAGGTTGTGCTTTGGGTGGCAGCAAAACAAAATGTTGTGGGTTTTGGCTTTGGGGAGGGGAGGGGGAAAAAAAAAGCAAACAGGCAAACAAACAAATTACCTCAGGCTAATCACAGGCATTAAAAGATATCACTTCCTCCCTCCAGATGGAAAATAGGATATTTGTACAGCCCATATTCAAAGTGTTTCTTCCCTTTGAAAGGCCGAATAATGAAAAAACATAAAGGCAAAAGCAGTGCCTGATGTCCTGAAGATTTACTGCAGTCCTCAGGGAGTCTGGGACAGCAAAAATATACTGTCCCTGTAGTCTGCCAAACTTTGCCACCTGCATCTCCTCCATGATTTCTGGAAATGCCACAGTAGGAAGAATGGGGCAACATCAAGCAGAAAAGCTCCTTTCCAGGTCTAGGTATTCCCATACACCTAGATGTGTTTTCTAAAGCCCCAAATCAATGAATTGGGCATGTTACCCATCACCATCCTGCCTGTTGTATAAAGTCCACGTTAGCTCCTGTCCTGAGAATGGTTTGAAGGTAAATCAAAATCAGGTGTAAAGTCCACTCATCTCAATAGGAATCTTAACTTCAGCCTCTGAACTTGGCCCTTAGAACAATAAGAACTGAGCAGAAAACTATCTTCTCATCCCATGCCTTTCCCTGCAGGATTCCTGTCCTCTCGACTTCCATGAGAGGGAAGGGGATCACTGGGTGCAGGGGTGGGAAGGCACCTCCTCAGCACCCATCTCCTGTGCATACATTTCAGTTCCTGGGGTTTAACATGAGCATATCTCAGAGGAGAAGTCCTGCCAACCTCAGCCAAGGGGTTTGATCCCTTCCCTGCCAGATTCTGCCCAAGATCCTTCTTGTTAATGCCACAAAGAAAAGAAAGGAAGGTGGGCAGCATAGATGACATCTGAAATCACCCAGTTTAACACATCTCCCTATTTCCTTTGAGCTCTGGAGAACCAACAGCCCAGACACTGAGCTCTAAAATGGTTTCACCCCCGTGCAGCACACATCAAGCTGCAATCTCCTGTTCCCTTCTCTGAAATACATAAACCATATGTTCCCCCTCAGCACAAAGGTGACTTTAATCCACGGCGCGCACGTCCAGGCACACAAAGCAGCTCAGTGTTTTTGTGCACTATCTGAGGGGAGGTGTGCATGTGCCAAACACATCAATCCTCCCAGAAGCCCAGTGTGAGCAGGCACCTCGGGGACACAGGCACTTAACTGTTTAGTGCACACCACTGGAGGAGTCTGTGGGACCGAAGGACTCACACGTGCTCTGCTCTCTGTTCCACATCCCCTGGTTGCAGGTGCACTGCTCAGGGGCTCACCCCAGTACAGGATGGGCAGAACCTCTGTATTTGAGTATCAAAGCTTGTATCTTCTGCTTTAATTCACCACCCAGCTGCCCCAGCCATGCAGGTGCCAAGGTCCCCACTTGCAGTTCCACAGCCACAAGCTGATGCTCAGCCCTGTGCTGCTTTCTCAAGGAGTCTGCAGCCCAGACAGGCCATGGCAAAGGGGGTCAGGTCATTCTGCACCTGAGAACAGGAGTTTGACCTGATCCAGGCTTGTGCAGCCCAGAAGAACCTGCCTTGTAACAACTGAGCAACCTGGGATAGTGGAAGGTGTGCCTGCCCATGGCAGGGGCTGGAATGAGATGGTTTTAAGGTCTGTTCCAACCCAACCATTCTATGAATTGCCATCTTTGGGCTATTTTAGGCCAGTGGAACTGCTGCCCACCCCATATTATGCTGCACAGTGAATATGACTGATGGCAGCTGATGTGTCAAGCTGTGCAGGGCTGTAGGGGGGAGAACAGCCTCAGCTGCATCCCTTCCTGCCCCTCTGCAAGATGGAATATCCCATTTTCGCCCCTCTTAATTAAAGTGGGTAGCACACTCACAAGAGGTTATGCTCAGCAAACAATGATCCACTCAATTAAAAGGAAACACTCCAAGGAAACATGGAGCAGGGCAGTCAAGTGTTTTCATTTATCCTCTGCTGCCTTTCACCCACACCTGGTTCTGCTTCCACGGGACCAGTCACACCCCTGTCACTCCTCTTTCTCCCTCACACCCACCCACTGCAGGGATCAAACCCTGCCCAGAGCAAACACCTTGATGTACTAAACCAGTCACCTGGTGAGTGCTTCCCAAAACTGTCCCAGCAAGGCAGGAGCCTGAAGCAAACAAGTCTGACAGGACAGGTAGCTGACCATAATTTAATGAGGCTTCTGTGCACAAAGAAGGAATTACTGGATAACCAAATTTAATGGTAAAAGCATTCCTATTCATGAGTCACTTCTGAAGGGAGAGCTGGGTACTGCTTTCCCTCTTACCTGCAGGTGCTTAATAACAACTTTGGGTTATTAGATAAGAAAGAATTTTAAGCTTTAGCTGCTCTTCCCCAGTGTTGCAATTCTCTTGCAAAGCTGGAGGGTTTGCTTTGCAACTGCTTCCTCAGCCAGGTATCAGGATCATCTTTCATTTAAACAAAATAATAGGTTTCTAGCCAGGTTGAACAAAAAAAAGCCAAGCAGAACAGGCTCAAAAGAAAAGAGGCAAATGGAAATCTTGTGTTATCAGTCTCCCAAAAAAATAACATGAGTTTTAAATTTTCTTTCCCCCCCCCCCTTGCTCACAGTTCTCAGTCACTTGAATAAGCAACACTGCTCTGTTATTTAG
Organism: Manacus vitellinus; assembly: GCF_001715985.3. Taxonomy (NCBI): domain Eukaryota; kingdom Metazoa; phylum Chordata; class Aves; order Passeriformes; family Pipridae; genus Manacus; species Manacus vitellinus. The sequence continues at coordinate 3,251,380 of NW_021939798.1, read as the reverse complement.
TTCATTTATTTGCTTTCTGCCCTCACTAAAAGTAGAAAAACCCCAAGCTGGCTGGTTTAACGTGTCCTTTACAGGCAGATGTGGAAGTGCTGTTTGGGTCTGTCACTAACCCCTTCCAAAAGGATGAACTTCACCCATTTCCAACCAGCTCCTGCAGAAACCAGTGACTCAGTGGGAGCAGCCCCTGCTCACACCACCCAGGTTTCTCCCCTGGGTCCTGTCTCACCCAACCACACCAGGCACCTGGGGGCTCTTCCTCAGGAGCTGCTGGGGCAGTGTTGGCAAAGGGGCTGCCCACACCCACCCTCTGCCTCCATCCCCCCCAGCCCCAGGGAAGAGGGATCACCTCTTGGTGTAAAGCAGCAAATCCTGGAGGGGATCTGCCACGAACTGAGGGGCTGGCCACAGCAAAACCTGGCACCCTGCTCCCCCAGGGTCTTTGGGAGCAATTCCCATGGCCTGTGTAATTTATTATGCCTGTCATCACGATCAGGATGATTTGTCCTTCAAAGCACATTTGCTGCATGCCAGGTGCTGGGCACAAAGAGAACAAACCAGAAGACAACAGGGAACTGAAAACTCACGTTTGAAATCTGAGAGGAGGTTCTGGGATGTCCTTTTACATCTGCATTGGAAGGAGCACATCCCCAACTCCCTGCCCAGGGCACAGAAGGTGCCACAAGGCTTTGGAGAACTGTTTGCCATTCTGGGAGGTGGCAGAGAACACAAAGGTTGGCAGCACCCAGCAGCCTTGCCAAAACTCCCCACCACAGCCCTCGTGGCCACAGCACCTTTCCTTGGACACAAGGTCACTTGGAGCACCAACTGGACACTAAAAAGAAGGATTAAAAAATGGGAGGAATGTAGCAAGTGAACGTAGAACAGCATCAAGCAGAAAGCAGATACAAAATTCATTGGATTTGGCTCCATTTCACACAACAGACTGTTCAATGGCAGATGTCAAGTGTATTTATGTTGTGGGAACATTTCCAGCTACTTCCTGGGGTCTGGGAAGATCTCTGTGATTCGCCTGAGAGAAACTGTTGTTGCCTGGTTAGAGATGAGAGTTTTCATATTTACAGCTCCTGTTTCCACCTTCTATAAACTGTCCTGTGCTGCCAGAGGACGACACTCAAAACCCTTCTCTGCCACAAACATCCTTCATTGTTTTTCACCCTCTTCCTCTGCTTTCAAGGGAAAGCATTTCTTCTTTAAAAAAAAATGGTTTTACAATTGACTGAAACTAATAGCAAACTCACATTAAATTAATTGGGTTTTTTGGCAACAAAATCAGGAAAAAAATGGAACATCAAAACACATTTTCCTTGATATTTTCAAGGAAAAATTTTCTGACATTTCATTTGGAAACAAAGCTCTGTTTCAAAAGATACTCATGTTTAATAATTAAAAAGGGGGAAAGAAAAACAATCAAGCACAGCATGCTGAGGCAAATGAAATGTTTTCCTGACCCAAAAAACCCCTTAAAAATACATATTTACTGTTTCCTTCTGGGAAACAAGTTTTGAGATAAACCCAGACTGAACCTTATCTTGGGAAGAGGGTTATCCTGCGAAATAAAAAGTCAATGGTTTGCACAGTCCCTGTCTCCAACTTTTGCTTTATAGAGGAGTTGGTTCTGTTAGGGAAGGTTTGATAAGCTACAAATCGGTAGAAAGCAAATAAACAAGGCAGGGCTGGACCCTGCTGGCAAAAACCCCCAGGAGGAGCCAAGCAGAACCTCACCAAGCACCAGAGGGAGGAAGGAGAGGTGGTGTCGGGGCAGTAGCACAGGGGCTCAAATCAAATTGTACCCAGGAGGAAGAGAAGACCTTCAGTGCCAACATCCATCAGCTCAAAACTGCCTTTTTTTGGCTGGCTGCTGCTCCCAGGGAGTGGGAGCTAAATCCAGGGGGAAACCTTTTCCTGCCATCTCCCTCGGAGCTGCTGGCAGAGCCTTTGTGGTAAATTAGGGATGGGGTTGGGTTGCTCAGGAGTGATTGATGTCGCTTCCTGGAAGACCAGACTTCCAGGTCACCTCGCCCACCTTGGGGCTGGCAGTTCATTATCATGCTAACAGCAGGGCAGCCCCAAATCTCCCTCCTTCAAACTGCAATCCTTTATTACCCGCTGTCAAAAATACCCTAGGCCAGCTAGGATTCCTCCCACCTGCTCCCCATTTCCAGCTCTGCCTGGAAAACACGGGGTAAACCCCAGCCCTGGGTACAAGTCCCATCCTTTTTGTCTGTGCTGGGGCAAACTGGGAGGTGTCAGCAGGGTCTGGGCTCTGCAGGTGCAGGAGTTGCTTGCTGATACCCAAACCTGGGAGATCTGTATGTGGATACAAAGTGTTACCACCCCCCACCATTCAGGGATTTTATCCCCCCTCAGGCTCAGAAAACTGATGAGGGTGCAGTGAATGGGGGGTCTCCCGGGGCCAATTAGCAGAGATTTGGGCATCATCCAGACACTGCTGGGGATCACTGAAAAGCCTGGAATTTCTCCCCTCCCTGCGCTGTTCACTCACCAACACACACAGTGGGCACAGGGGGACTTGGAGCCAAAATAGAGTTTTGTTTACCCAGACAGCAGGGCTCGGGCACCAGTGGTGGCAACCTGCGTGGTGTGTTTGCATCCAAATATATTCCAAGCACTACAAACAGCCCCGGAGCTGTGGCTGGAATGCAAACGAAGCGGAGCAGAACCTCGGGGGCAAAGCTGGGATGCTGCAGATGCTGCAATAACCTCATCACCTGGAAAGCCAGGGGTGTCACCGAGGCATTATTGCCTTCCTGGGATGTGTTTTACATTTCTTTGCCTATGCAAAGCAGAGGAGGAAGCGATGAGCCTCCAACAGCTCTCCCTGCCTCGATGAGGGCCCTGCAGCAGGGGGAAGGGAGGTCTGCCAGGGGTTTTGTGGAGCTCTGGATCAGTGGACAGTGCTTGGGTATCTGCCCTCTCCCTTGGAAAGAAGGGAATGCTCTTACATAAAATGTGGTCAGTTGTAAAGAACAAGCTGGATGTGCCTCTGGTAAATCTGGTGACGCCTCACGCACTGCCCAAAACCTCCCTGGGAAACCAGACAATATTTTTTTTCCCCCTCTGTTTTTCCACTTGCAGTGATGCTCGAGTGCTTCTTATAAGTCCAGAGCAGAAACCATTTTTGCTGCAGGAGCATGTCTTAAAGGTGATGGTATGTTTTTATGAGGCCAGGAGGGAAACATTTCAGCCACGACTAAGAGTTTGCTGTCTAGACACATATTCAACCAAGAAAGGGACACTTTAACATAACCCCTACACAGCTCACAGAGTACTGAGCACAACTACTCAAAGACCCTTTCAAATCTCACACCCCAAAAGCCTTTCTGCCCACAAGAAAACTTCAGCCAAAGTACACAAACTTCAGGGACACCCCAAATCCTGCCCTCACCCCAGGCACTCCCCCCATGCATCCTGCCAGCCCAGCACCAATTAAGGGGTGGATATGAAGCCTGCAGTTCACAGAAACACTCTCCCAACTTCAAACAGCTTCAGACCCTGCTAGGCAGAAGGAATATCTGAGTTTCCATGCTGTAAACAGGGAAAACACTGTGTGTGTTGGAGGGAAGCAGGCAAGAAGAGTCCGCTCACCCGCAGCAATCCCACGAGCCTGAAGTGCAATCTACTGTGCATGGAACCTCCTGGAAGCATCTCTTTTGGCTGTTCAAGGGCATCTCTGCTGCTGTACATTGTACCCCTTCGATTTCTGCTTGCATGGGGTCCACACAACGTGGCAGCACCAGCAGGACCCTGCCCAGACACAGAGCTCAGCCTGGCAGGAGCAAACATGTGACAGACATCGATGCCATCAGGGACAGAAGTGACTGATGTGGTTCCAACTGTCCTGCCCAGGGTGCAGGAGGATAATCCCATTATCAGTCATCTGCAAGAAACTGGATCACCAGTCTGGCCATGGGCACACTGGAGCTGTCAGGTGGCAGGCAGGAGCATCAGGAGCAGAGCTGAAAGCTGCCAGACAGGTCTGAGGTTTCTGGTCTCACTGATCTAAGCTGATCAAAGACACAGGACGTGGCTACTTGTTGCAGAGGTCCTGAAGCACAGCTGTGCTCCAGTTGTCTTTGCACTCACCCCAGGTTTCAACAGCAGAAGCCATCCCCTCTGAGGATGGGACAACTTCTCTGAAAATTAACAGAAATTCAGAGCTAAACCCCACCTCTAAAGAAATGTCATCAATTAGGTTTAGTAACAACACCACAAACTTCAGCTCCAAGAAACTGCTGCAGCTGTGTGCACAGAGTGCCCCTGAAGACACCAAACTGTGCTCTGCTGAACTGTGCTGTGCATTTCCTGATCTTTGTCCATATTACACAAACCACAGGCAAGGCCACATCACCCCACTGGCCACTCCTGATGACCACACAAAAATGTGAGTGTTCACATTTTGGGGGGTCTGATTCCCACCACACAAGATATGCCAACCAGAACAGCAGGAAATGCAATTTATGACAACTTAAGGATGGAGACACCAGATCAAACACATGCAAAATGGAACAAAACATTAAATTTTAGAGCAATAAAAGCATTTGTTCCATTTATTTCTCCTGACAAATTCTACAGCTGTTTCTGCCCTTGTTAACCCTCCTCACAGGTAATCACAGCAGTGGGTTTGCTTCCTTCTGCAGGATACATGGATCACATTGGATGTAAAGAGTGACTGTGTGCTGTGTCTTTGAATTCCTGCAGTTGGTTATGCCTGGTTAGCAATGATTACACTTCAGTAATGGTTATTATTCACAAATTCCTGACCCACTCCCTCAATTGCAACTTCACCTTCCTGGGTTTTCTCGTCTGGGAATTGCTCAGCAGTTGGGTTCAACACCTTGACAGACAATCCCTGCTGCAGAACTGTCCCAGGGTTGGTGTTACTCCTACCAAACCTCACATAAATGCTCTCAGGAAGGCACAGAATAACCCAAGTGTTGCTGTGAGGTGTGAAGGTGCCAGGTCTTTCCTCCTGCCAGAACAGCAGCAGTTTCATGGCCCAAAACCAAGCAGAGTCCTCTCCAGGATGGGGACCCTTGGGTGGCTTTTAGAGCTGAGGGCACAGAGCTGGGGCAGAGCAATGACCAGCTCTCTGTGCTGTTACAGGACCAGGTTAAGAGCTGAGGTGATGCCACCACAGGGCTTATTGGGAAATGCACTGACAGGAGATGGTGAATCCTGGACAATGATGCAGCAGAGCAGCCCAGCAAAGAGAATAATTTTTAGCATCAGAAGAACACATGAAAACACCTCCAGGATGGCTGAAAGTGCTTGTTTGGCTCAGCTCCTGCTGCCTGTAACAGAGCTCCTGCTGTTTCAAGCTGCTGGAAGTTGTTCACCTTGGCTCCTTCAGCATCTCTCCAGCCCCTGGGATACAAGAGTTTTGAGCTTCTACAGACTGATTAAAGAGACATCATTAACATTTGTCACTGGTACACTTCAGATCACAGTGTTAGAGACCACACGTGGAGCAGAGGCAGCAGTCCAAACACCAAACTAACGGAGAACCAAGGAGAACTATGGGTTACTCCAATAAAAAGCAGAAAACTGGGGGGAAAAAAAACCATTAGAGACTAGATTTCTATCAAAAAAACATAGTGGGACCTAGCTCTAGGGGTCTGTAAAATGTTTCAGCTGCAGTATTTTCATTAAAAAAAAAAAAAACAACAGAAGGAATTATTTTGCTTTTCATCAAGATGTCAAAATTTGTGGTGAGACTGAAACAACTGCTTCTCTTCCCACCCAAGGCAGCAGTAAAAGTGCCACTGCCTGAAGGGTGGCAGCATCCTGAGGGGCCTCCCTGGCCCAGCACACCCATTACAGCTGCTTTACTGGGGAGCAGCAGAGGTCTGTGCTAACACTAACGACCCCCTTGGAAGCTGCCAGCTTGGGAAAGGAGCGACACCGCCGCTTTAGGACGAAGCCAGGCAGAGAAACATGTGTCCTGGGCAGGATCAGGGAGCAAAGTGGATATCCCAGGAGCTCCTGGCAGGTGGCTGGAGCTCCCAGTGCCCCCGGTGGGGTCTGGTTTGCCAGAAGGAACACGAAAGCCCCGCTGAGGCTCCCGCAGCCCCAGCCCCGGGCACTGGCACTAATGAAGCTGCCTGGCCCTCCTTCCCTTTCTCTTTCTTTTCCCAGGTTGGAGCACCCCATGCCACCAGAATGTACTTGAAAGAACAAGATACTTCCTTTGTATGGGGAAACAAATGATGATTAATGTGTTAGTTGTAATTAATCTGCGATGACAGATTAGCAGAGCAGTGGCAGTGCCTTTTACTGCTGCAGGAGCCAGCGCTGATAGGACAGCTGGTGAGAGGGGACACCAAATTCAATTTGCTCCTCATTTGCATACATATGACAACCATCTGTGCTAATAGCACTGCAATGTCTCTATTAGGCTCTCTTTTAGTGTGCCAGCTCACCTAGGCTCCAATTAGGCCTTTAAGCGAGGAAGCTTAAAGCATAAATATTTGCCGAGGGGAAGGGGTGGCTCAGTGCCTGCCCTTCCTGCTGGAGCCTGAGCCCTCTCCGGTGCCCTGCTGCAGTTTAGCACTTGGTAATGAGATGCTGAGCTCCAGCAGCCCCAGCCCCAGCTCCAGTTATGCAAAAGTGCTTTAAGCCATGTGAGAAAATCCAAAGGGCTGGTTCAAGACCAGCCCTGCAGTGGGGAAGAAGCCTTGGCCAGCCAGGGCCATGTCTGCCCCTTATTGTCACCCACATTTGGGAGCTCTCACTTGAGTGCTACCCCCGGGGGAGGAAGAGGCTGTTGGCAGCCACAGAGAGGTACCTGGTGGGAGGTCACCCCTGCCAAGGTTGTGTTCCAGCTGACACCCCACATCCCAGCTGCTGCTGCAGCAGCTGCACAGGAGCAGCACCAGCACACGCCTGCCCCAGCCTCGAGTGTGCCACGGGGGTTTGTTCCAAGGGGCCATTCATTTCGGTGTGTGCAATTCAAAAATAGCAGTCCCAGGCTCCCCTGAAAGCTAATTAGGGAACCAGTTAATTAATGAGCTGGCTCACCTACCCAGGTCCTCCCGTTCTTCCCATCAAGGTGATTTCTGCAATTTTCAGTTTGTTTCTTGTTTTCCAGCCTCGACCCCTCCAGAACATTCACTGAACTGAGAGCACAGGAGAAAGGACTGGGCAGGAGCTCCCTGTATTCACAATTAGGGATGCAGTAACACCTGCAGCCAACCCAGAGCTGGGCTACTGCTCCAGGCACTGTGTAGGTCCCTTCAACGTGGAGCAACAGGAAACCAGCCATGGAGGGCAAAGCAGCAGCCCCTTCTGCTGCTGTCCAAATGGATTCCTTCACGTGATTCAGTGCTGCAAGCACTTTTCCACCTCCTGACCAGGAATCAGTTCCCAGCCCCGTGTCCCAGCAGGGCACAGGGTGAGCCCTGCTGTGACCACACTGCTCCTGGTCCCAGCATGGGCTCATGGAAGCAGGATCAGTCCCACTGTGCTTCCATGGAGAACCTTCCCACAGCAGCTTTCAAGAGACATCAACTCTCCTCCTGCAAAACACAACTTCTGACACCAAACCCTAACACAAAAACCAATCCAACTCATTCAGGGGCCTTTCCACAGGTGTATCCAGAGTTCAGGTGTCCCAGGCCATTGTATCTGTTTTGAGGGAAAATCCTACTGTGTTTTATGGAAAACCACTTCCATCCTCTGCTCCATCCAGCACAGGGTGGTGCAAGGCAGGCATTAACTGCTCCTCTGAGCACACACAGCCCAGAGTGTTGGGAGGGATGGGGAACAAAGGAAATGAACCTCAAAGCCCTGAAATGCTCAGTTTAATTCCAGACAAACCAAGCTACGTACACACCTCCCCTGTTTTCATCACATGAGTATGGGCCAGAAGTTTATAGATCAAACATTAAGAGGAAGATACTATAATTGTTCCAAACCCACGTAGTAAACAAAGCCGAGACTTCAGACACACACAAAAAAAGGCATTTTAAGAGTCCAAAGAGAATAAGATGTGAAAATATGCAATTAAAGTCTCCAGACCACCTTAAGTCCTCCTTCCAACGATACCAAGTGTGGTACAATGATGATCAAGGCATGTTCCTTCCTATGGAGACCAACAGGACCAGCAGGACTCGTCTGTGTGCCCACTGAAGCCACGGAAATTTTATCCTGAAAGAAAACCTTGCCCTCCACTGGCACATCCACAGTTCTCATATTTCTATTCCTATATTTTCTTTTGTGAACACTGAAGCAAAAGTTTTATATTTTGCCTTTGGAAATAAAAACAATCGGAGGTTCAAGTTCAAAGGAGGAAAGCTTCCATTACACGCTTTTTCTGTGAGAAACCATTTCCCAAACACACTGCCTGTTATCTGCCCTGTCAATGTGGACAGACAGATCATGCTTCAAGCTAAAACCAACTCCAGAGTTTCCTGACCTGACAGTATTAGCGTTACATGATTTATATTTTTGGCCACTTCTTTTTTTTTCTGTTATTGATCCAGATCATTAACTACCAGAACGTTAATTAACAATGTCATCCTGTAACTCAGAAAAGGCCAAATAATGGAACAGCCCTGTGCAGCTGGTGTAAGTCAGTTAATTAGCTCACATGAGTTCTGAAAGTTTCTTGAAAAAAGAAAAATATCAAGGCTCAAGGAGCAGGAGTGATGGAGAAGCTGCCATGGCCATGCTGTATCTACGTGTGCTGGGCTACCAGCAGGATGCAGCTGCAGCTCCCAGCTCCTGGACAGGCAGATATCCCACTGGAAAAGTACAGCCATAAAGGGAAAATCAGCAAGGATGTGCTGTCAGGGAAAGCAGCCCAGATACCAGGGGCTGGGGCTGTGTGTTTGTCTGCAGGTGTGAGTGTGCTGGAGCTGCAAAGCCACTGAGGGCACTTGCATGAATTTGGAGACGTTTTGGAAATGGCAAGTTTGCAAGATGTGCAGCCAAAAAAATAGAGGGTTTTTGCAGTCAGATCCTTGCAATGTCTTCACTCATGAGGGAAACACTGCAAAAACCCCAACAGCATGGATTTTCTGGGTTAAATCCTCAACAACGTGAAGTTCTCAGGTGGTGGCTTTTTTGAGAGTCAAACCTCACGTCTCTGCACAGCACCCAGCACCAGAAAAGCATCTGTTTCCTGGACTTTCTCTGAATCCTGGTTTGTATCTTTGCTCTCAAGGGACAAACTCTGGTGAACCTTGGCAGGGCCAGCTTAGGGGGAGAGCCAGCAGTCCCAGGACACACACAGAAGTGGGATGTGGGATTTGACAGTGTCCTCTTGTGCAAAAAAAAAAAAAGGGTAAACTCTTTCCCTCTCCCCAGGAGGCAGAGAGTATCCAGCACACAGTTTTGGGAGCCTGGTCACCACTGACACCAACATTCCTCGTGCCCTTGGCTGAGTCATTTTGCCTCTTGCCCAAAAATTACACAGTGTGCAGAATGGACAAGGGGTGGTTTGGGAAGGTAACTCCCATTTTGCCCGAGGAATGCTGCCACATCATGGAGAAGCTAAAATAAAGAGCAGGCACAGGATGATTCATCGCTCCCAGGACCGGCCGGGATGAGGCAGCTCTGCGGTGGGTCCCGTGCAGACATCCCTGCCCCTGTGATTAGAGCCTAATTGCAGCCCCGAGGGATGTCCGGACACACACACGCCGTGCCCGAGGGGACGGGGCTAAATCCCATCCCGGGGAAGCGGCAGAGGAATTCAGTGTGGGTTTAGTGCTGCAAGGAGCAACCAAACGCCCCGGGGAAGGACCAGGCGGGGTCAGACCACGAGCCTGGGACCTGCTGGGGGGTCGGGGTGACATTTCGCCAACCGTGGCACCCTCAGGACTGAGCTCAGCACTGACCTCTCCAGCCCAAACCTCCTTCCCTTCGGAATCTGGGGGGCCTTTTGCCGAACAGCTTTCAGCCGGGCTGGGCTGTGGGATGTCCTCTCCAGGGCAACATGTGTCCCAAACCCTGAGCTATGAGCATTTCTGCAACCAAATAGGAAACTCCCCACCGTGCTGCTCTCACTACGCCCCTGAGCTTGCAGAAAAATCCCACCCATGCTTGTTTAAAAACCCCAAATCCCTAATGGGACCCTCACCCTGTGGGTACCTCCACTTCCTACAGTACTGCAGGAAAACCACACTCCTGCAAGGGCAAGGGACAAGGTCAGAAGCAGCTGCATCAGCTAATTCATGTTCACACACCCTCCAAAAATCCCCCAGCTCCTCCTCTGCCCTTCCAGCCCACAGGTGCCTCCATCCCACTCCCCTTCCTGGACCCGCTGCTGCTCACTGAGACAGATGGTCTGATCCCTCCTTCCCATCACTGCCCTCCATAATCTAGTTTATTGGACACAAATTAGTCAACACCAGAGCTATGTTAATTAGTGGCTCATTAATTTTTCAGTTCATTGGTTGAAAGAGATGAATAGAAACATTCACATTGTGGACACCAAAACTTGGTTTCACCCGACCTGCAGCATTTCAGTCTCATTTCTTAAAGCTTTTTGGGGATGACACTTCAAACAGAAATGTCAGTTTGAAACAAAATACTCTGGAAGAAGTTGAAATGAAGCATTCTGACTTCCTCAAATTTTGTTGCCTCCTGTGCAAAGGGGAATGTGCTGGGAGATGATTTGATGAATTTGACCTGAATGGAAGAGTTATTTCAGCTGACTAAGCATGCAATGTTTTTTCCAGAAAAACATCATTTCATCAAAAGTTCCATCCCACAAATGTATCATTTATGCCATTGTTGCAAGTGTAGGATCAGTGTTCAAAGCTGTTGGGGAGAAACTGAGCATCACTGTGAGGATCCAACTGCTCCCCTGTGTGTCCGTGTACACAGGTTTGGTGGCACATACACGTGTCCCTGCCTTGGGGCAGAACTGCTGCTGTCTGGGGGTGTCCCATCCTACCTGCCAGCCCAGCACAGCACAGCTGGAACAGCTTTTGTCTCTGGAGGAAGGGCCTGAGCTGTTCTGAAGCCAGAAAATTGCTCTGAGTGTTGCTCTTCCCACCCAGCCTGGAAGTGTCCAAGGCCAGGTTGGACAGGGCTTGGAGCAACCTGGGCTGGTGGAAGGTGTCCCTGCCTGTGGCAGGGGGATGGAATGAGATGAGCTTTAAGGTCTCTTCCAACCCAAACCATTCTGTGATTCTCTGATTACCAGGACTCTGTTGAAATATTTACTCAAGGCTCACTCAGGCAGGCCTTTGCATGCTGTGAGCAGCAGACAGGTTCAAAACCTGCTTTCCCCCCTCCCTAAATGAATGCCCAGGTCTGTAAAAGACTTCAGATTGCTGCCACTGCCTTCCAGTCCTGCAGGCAAAGGAATGCCAGGTGGCAATTTTAAGGAAAATCCTCATTTTCCTCCCTTATCCTCAAAAGGTGACACTCAAAAAGCATCACTGGCCAAAGGAGCTCCAGCAGGAAAGGAAAATATTAAAAAAAACAGAGAAGAATGTCCCAGCTTCATTCCTATTCTGTCTACATTTGTGAATGGGAAGCATTTTGGTGAGGTGCAGGCACCACATGCACCTCCCACAACCAGGGGAATCCACGGCACAAGAAAAGTGTTATTAGAAGTACAACTTCCATTACTTTTACTGGCCCAGTTTCTCTCAGAAGCTCTTCCACCAGAATTGTCTTGTCCTGTTGCAGCTTGTCAGAAGCTCACACCATTTCCTCTGTGCAAGAGGAAGCCTCTTTGAGTTTAGCCATAGAATTGTTTAGCCTGGAAAAGCCCTCTAAGGTCATCAAGTCCAACTATTCCTTCAGCACTGCCAAGGCCACCACTCAGCCATGTCTACAAAATCCACATCTCCACAGCTTTCAAATCCCTCCAGGGGTGGTGAGTCCACCCCTGCCCTGGGCAGCTGTGCCAGGGCTTAACAACCCTCTCAGAAATTGCTCCTAATGTCCAATCTAAACCTACCCTGGAAGAACTGGAGGCCATTTTCACTTGTCCTATCACCTGGGAGAAGAGTCTGACAATTCCACTGGCACAGTGTCCACATGGGAGCACACACACAGCCAAAAAACTGCCCCTCAGTGCAGCAGGGCCCTCCACAGCAAAAAGTGTCAGGTGAAAGCCTGGGAGGTGGTGGGTGAAGGACCACACTGCCTGGAATTTTGCATTTCTTATGAGCACAGTGCATTTTTGTACACTTGCAGTTGTTCCCACACACTGATGGAGACATTACCAGACCCACGACAGCCAAGAGTAAGCACATGGAGCTGTCCTTTGGTGACACCCCTCACCCACCAAGGCCAGTGGGTGACACTTTATGTCACAGCCACACTGAACAGTCACTTTGGGGTATTTGGGAATTAAGCCCTGGTTTGGTTTTGCAAGTCAGAAGTGTCCCCTTGATGAACTCTTCCATAGAACTGCTTTGCCTTTTGTTTCCTGACCAACACATGGAAATCAAAATGGTACAACCAGTCCTGGCTATTAATTACAACATATTCTGGTATTTACTGCTTTTAAAACTCCAGATGCTGCTTTGCCAAATTGCACAAGAGTATTACCTTATTTAACATGGAATTACATGTTCCTGTCCCTTGTGGTTAGCACGAAGAGCACCCACAGGAAACAAGCACATCCTAAACGCTCAGAAACCCAGCAGTAAATGAAAACCCGCAAATTTATTGTGTCTAAAAATACATATTTCAACTTTACAGCCGAACTCAGGAGTTTTCAGGCTGATTCAGGGCTTTCTCACCATCCACCTTTCCGTGTTCCCACACTGGAGCATGGACAGTCCTCTCCCCTTCCTCAGGAGAATTCACTTTGGGCTTTGCTGTTTCCAGTTACTCAGTCCTCATGCTGGGTTGGCACCACTGTCCCCCCCACACATAAAACTGCTACATAATTCCCTGGATCATTTCCCCAGTTCCTACAGCAGGCAGACCTACCACTTGCCTCAGTTCCAGCCTCATTTCTTTTCCCTCAGCCCTCCCTATTTCACACTCTCTGGGTATCTGCTTTTATCCTTGTAATAAATTAATCTCCAGTGCCATTTCCAGTCTTATATCACTTTGAGGCACCGAGCTCCATCCCTTCCCAAGTCTGCTCCTCTGTCTCCCTCGTGATGCTCCTCTGAGCTGTTAGTCACTTGCACTCAAACCTTTAGTCCCAACTTTCATTTTTTAAAGTGGTTTATGACTTCTTCAATTTAGTAAGACGTTACTGAATGAGGCTGGAGTTTGTCTCGTCAGCTTTTCCAGCAAGGTTATAAATCTGCTTGTGAAACATGAATCTGATGAGAGGTTTGAGGAGTTACAGGCCTTTATTCCTAACAGGCTGCAGATGCCCCTGCCTCTGGATCTCAAATGAGATCTATTTTAAATATATTTTCCCTGGAATGCATAACATGTGGGGATGCTACAGCGCTTCTTCAAGGGCAGCAAGTGAGCTGTGCCCAGAGGACAGCCTCCTGCAGCACTTACTGATTAAGGTGATGCTCTGAAACCCAGGAAACCTTAGATCCTGTTATCTTACAGAGAAAAAGCATGGCCTCTGTCCAGCACAGGAACATGGTCCAGAGTGGTCAAATGGACTGGATTAATCCCATAAAACCACACTATCCAATCTGCCACAGAGGAGGCAAGACAAAACTTATCACAGAGGCACAAGGATCCATCCCACAGCAGGGGAGGCAGCTCTCCAACGCATGGGAATGGTCACCCAGGTGTTACCAGGATGTGCAGACAAGACCATGTGTCATCCAAAGCTTCTTAACGGGAAGTTACATCCTCAGGGTAGCAGCAGGACATGGGGAGAGAGGGGTGGGGGACAGGGAGGAGCTGGCCCTTGCCACGGGAAGGATGCACTGGAAATTAGCTGTGAATAGTCCCTCAGCACTCATTTTTAATGCTGGAAACCAAAACCTTGCAATTTGCTGCTTATGCAGAGCTCAGGGTTAAGGCAGCAGCATATTTAACTTGCCCAGGAAGCTGGGCTGTTCTATCAACATGGATCACACATGGAGCAACTGGGGATTATCTTTTCCAGCCTCCCCAGCTGGATGCAGCCCCATTCAGCAGGAGGGATTGCCACCAGCCCCAGGGAACCTGCAGCATCATCCACTACCAGCACCTTATCCAAACCCCATCACTGCACAGGGAGCCCATCCTGCTTCCCAATCACCTCAGCACCTCTCATCCATGCCAGGGAGTTAAGGAACACAAGACTTTGTTGGTTATGCCATTAAGCACCACAAATAAAGAACACACAGGGCCCACTGAGCTCTTCCTGCACCTCTGAGACCTGGAATCTAAAGAATATATTCTTCAGCCCCATCTGCTGGTCCTGTATCCACCAGCTCTTTGCATAGGCAGCTCTAAAACCTCTTCACACACAGCTGCAGCTCTCCCAAAACCAACACCCTGCACCCCAACACTGCCCCTGAACATCACAGGGATGAGGGAAACCCATCAGTGCTCCAAAAATGAGCGTTCCAGTCCCTCCCCATTAAGCCATGTCACCATGAGCTTTGAGAGGGGACATGGACAAATGCCATAAGTCAGGCAGGCACATAAAGAAAGAATAACCTTTGGACAGGCTTTTCCTGAAAACACAGCATTTCCTTGGAACTGAGTCCAGTGGGGAGAGTTATTATGGGAAGATTTACTTCCACTGGGATGCCAGGCTTTTAATATCAGCCTTTTAAATAATGCACATTTAAAAAGGTTATTTTACTGTGAGAAAAGGTTAACACTACTGTTAGTTGTCTCCAGCCTATCCCGGATCAAGTGCCTTATGTCATCCACCAGTAGCAGAATTAAATGTGGCATTACCTGGCTGGGGCACAGCTGTGTCAGACAGTGGCTGTGGATGAAGGCCAGGATGGGGGGAGCCACGATGGGAATCTTGCAAGAGTTTCATCTTGGAGAGGTCCTGGCTGAGAGCCTCAGGTCTGGCTGTTGGTTCAGGTCTTGGCTGTGCTGAATATCACATCTCCCATTTGCAGTGAACCTGAGCGAGAGAAACAACCTTCAGCACTTCAGCTGCTGTTGGGAGACATCCATCATTTCATCATCCTGCTCTGGCCCCTCCTCTCCCAGCAAAGAGCTGGGGGGTAACAGAGATCTGGGGGAGCCACACCAGCTCAATGGGCTTTGATGTTCACACAGACTGTGGGCATTCCTGCAAACTAAAACTTCCAATAAACATCCTGTAAAGTCTAAAGAGTTCCTTATTGGCCCCCAGCAAATACAAAGTCGAGAGCATGCAAAGGAAGGTGTGTGGCTCAAGGCTTTGCTCCATGCCTGGCACATCCTAAGAGACTGCCCTGAGCAGGTCACATCACATGCACTACCACCTTCCCTTGCACTTCCTCAGCCACCTCACTCAACCCAAACACTGGTTTTGTCACCTTCAGGGTTCAGTTTGTTGCCAGTTTGGTCCCTGGTTCAGCACTGCTCTGCTAACTTCCACCAGCCCTGACTGTTACATCCTGAGGGTTATTGAAGCAGTTGACAGGTACATTAATCCCTCAGCTATGCCCCTTCTTGCCCTCCAGTGTGGTTTCCTCCTCTCTTAATCCCAGCAGCAGACACAGGCAGGGGGTGCAGAGGTTGAGGGAGTCACTCCAGGAAGGGAGTGTCATGCCCTGCAGGAACAGGAGTGTGGCAGAGGGGGAATAACAGAATTTGAGTTCCCAACCTTCCTTTCCTTTCCTGGGCACTGGGGCAGGCAAGGGGCCCAGCAGCATGGAAAATGCTCAGGAGATGCTGCATTCTGATGCAGATCCTCATTCTCCTACACTGGTGCTTATTTGAACCTCTAACCCTAGTTTTTCTACTGTACAGTAGGAATGTGTGCCCAGCTGTCTCCTTACCAGGCAAACACAGGTTCTGGGGAGAGCTCACAGCAGGTCTAAGGCAAAGCCCAAAAAGAGAGTAGGGCTCTAACTCAGCTTTAATAGCTGAGGGTGCCTTCCTGCCCCCAGCTGAGACCCCTCAGCCTTTAATGAACCCTCTAGAAAGGTCCTCAGGCAGGGTTGTGTCTCTTTTCCTGCTCTAGATGCCTCAGAAGGAGCAGCAGGATGTTTCTCCTTATCAGTAGTTATTAGATTTTATCTCTAAAAAACAGGTCTTATATTTATGGGGAACTATTTGTTATATGATAATGTTTCTAACACATGTGTGGAGTCTGCATGGAAGAACGTCTGCCCTGTGCTGCCTTCACCTGATAAAACTTTGCAGCAGAAGTGACCAAGGCTGAAAATGTCACTGCAGGGAACTGCACAGTGACTCAGCCACCCCCTGGTGCTGCTCACAAAGCACAGCTGGTGCTGCAGTGGTGAAGGAGGATTTGGAAGCTGGATCTGGGATAACCAGCCCGGGAAGCTGCACATGCTGTTGGACAGTGGGAACTGAGGTGGAAACTGCTCAGAGAGAAGGAAGCTGGAATTAGAGGGAAGGTTGGTAGATGTGATGCATCAGGGACCAGAGCAAGCAGGGAAACTGGGATTTGCTGCTTACTGCAGGGTGAAGTGATAAAAGCGAACTTTTGCTTTAAGAAAACAGAATTTTGGGTGGAAAAGGTGCTTTTCTGCAAGATAAACTGTTTTTAGGTAAGGCAATCAGGACAAACTGCTTTCCAGTTTGCACCACTGGGATAAGGCTTGTGAAAGGTGCACCAAGCTGCAGCAGTCTGAGGTCCAGGCAGGGCTGGGGTCAAAGCCACCATCTCAGTGGCCACCAAAACCTGTCCCCTGGTGCTCAAAGGTGCTGGACTCCATTTCAGTGCCATGCCAAGGATTTTGTACCAAAACCCTGCAACGTGCTGACCATGGAGAAGCCTCTGCTTGGCCAAGCCCTGGAGCATCCCTAGGTGGGGACCAGGCAGAAGGATATTGGGTGAGCCTGACTGACTCTCCCTGGTGTGGCCTCTGCTGTAGCTGTGAGCTGTCTCAGCTCCACTGCTAGTTAGCTAATGAGTCTCCTCACTAAATCATTAGCTCTGCCTGCTCCCTGTTAACCTTTTCTCCCAGCCCCATCAAGAGATATGAGGAAACATGCATCATACAGGAGGGGAAGGTCTATCTTCTGCTCTGTGATTTACTGATGTACTAACCTGCAACACTTCCTGGGATGAAGCTTCCCCCCACCATAACCCTGCTGTCTTGGGCATTATTACAGCTGGGAAAAATTTATCTCTCTTAGTGGGAAAAGGTGGTCTAGGAAGGAAGGGAGGGAAGGACTTGCTGATTCCAGCCCTGGGATTATGTTTCTCCAAGCAGGAGAAATGGATGGATGGTGGATTTCCAAGGGATCCACTGGGAGAACAGCACAGTCAGTTCTGCAGTGTGGTTTGCAACCTGCAACCCCAGCACATTCTGCAGCTCACGTGTGGTTTAACTCAAATTTGATTTACTTCAGTGGCAGCTTTTCTTTATGTTTGGACTTGCACGTGGTGACATCACATGCACCTGTAAGCACATGGAAGGACTTTCTCTATTGAAATGTGGCATCAGGAAGCACTGGAATATCTGTTGCTTTGATTTGCTGTGCCCAGGGATCCAGCCCACTGTCCCACTGCTCTCCATGGCTGCTGTTGATGAGTTGACAAGGTCTGTTTGAAGCTGCAGTGCCTTGACTGTTTGCTGTGGCATGTTTTCCCAGTGGGTACCCGTGGGGCTGGAAGTTGCCCAGGAGATCCAGGGGCACAGAGCAGAGTCACACAAGTTCCCAGCAAAGCAGGGAACTGACTCTCCAAGGTATCAGCATGATAGTCCTGGAACCCACTGGAACAGGAAAGGACTCTCCTCTCCAGTAAATCTTTAGGATCTAAGAGTTGTTTCAAAGACTCTACTTGGTTTTGTCTCAACTAATTTACAAAGGCTTTTCTTGTAGCACCTGTGTTCCAGTCACACCATAAAAGGAATATGTTTGACTGACCAGTTCAATAGTCAAGCCATGGTCAGGCATTTCAGATGGACAAAATCATTCATTGGCACAAATCAGCACACCCCCTTTCAAACATCAACCTTCTGCTTTACATCACTCACCGTTTTTGGTGAAGTTTTTCTTTCCCTTTCCAAGCCCTGTGGCTTCAGCCTGGCCTGTATTCATAATTTGAGTGTACAATACATCTTTTGCCTCACTTAAAAGCACCTTGTAGCAATGGTCTGAGCAAATGCTCATGGAAAGCTACCCCATCCTTTCAGTTGTTGCCCAAGGTGTTCTTGGTTGGTTGGTTGAGCAGGTTCCCACCTGAAGCACCAGGTTTGGGGATGGTTACACGAACCCCAGGTTCTTATTCCCTTCCCTTGCTCCATGGCAAGCAGCACTGTGGGGGGTATGTGCTCCCTAGGACCAGCATTTGGAATATTCGGGGTTATTTGGTGGCACACAGGACTGTAAGCTGAGCTTTTAGGCCCAGCCCAGCAAGTTGTGGTTGTCCAGGTCTGCCTTGAGGCTGTCTCCTGGGAATAGGGGTGAATGGTGCAGAGGAGTTTGCTCAAACCTAACCCCATCAACAAAATAATAGGATCAGCTGCCCGTGCCCTGAGCTTGCTTTGTGTGTCTCATTCACAGCAAGTGCTCATGTTCACCTTCCATGGGATTTGCTGTTTCTCCATCTGCTGACCTGCCTGGGAGAGCAGTGCCTTGCAGGGGTGAAGGGCAGGATGAGGCTGTAATGAGCAGGAGAGTGATTCAGCCGGGGCTGTGGAGATCAGTGATCCCAGGCTAATGGGATGCATTGCCCCAGAGCACTGGAAGGAAATGTCTTCCCTGCTCTGTGAACACTTCCAAGATTTTGTAAGTTTTCTTCAACTCTAGTGACAATAAACTGACAGCTTTTCTAGAAAACTAGAAAAGTCCTGAATAACTTACCAGGTAAGAGCCCTCAAGGGATTGGGGTTGTGCAGTGAAGAGGGATGGATGTGTGCAGGTGCACAGCCACAAGCCTGTGAGCTCTTGCTGAAGGAAGGTTTCTCCAGTATGACTGACTGGGCTGTCTGCAGCCTCACAGCCAGAAGTTTGTTACTATTCTGCTCAGTTGTCTTAAAATATAACAAATTCTACAATGGGAAGGACTTGGATGACTTCAACACATGGTGTGAAAAGGTTCTGGTGGGGCAAGAGGTGTGTAACTGTTATTATGCCTCCTAATATGTTTTTTCTCATTTAAATACAAAAGAAGACCAACACAACATTACCCAGAATGAGTAATTTTGAGGACTAATTTCTAATTCAAGACAGTTTGGGGTCTGATAGATACATGGAGATGTACAGTCCTTTCTGGCCAGGGAGACCTGTTCACTGCTGGCCTTCAAAGAGCTGAGTGATCCCAAATCACTCACAGGAGGAAAAATCCATACTTCCAACCACATTGACTCAGATTTTCAAAGAGCAGATGGAATAAGACATGCCTTCTGCAAGGATATCTTTGCTCAGCAGCCAAAAGGTTCCTCTGTCCCTGGTCAGTAAGGGCCAACACGGACTTCATGTGGCTTTTTAGAGGGTTCCTGAGGGCTTGTGAGCACCTCAGCTTTTCATCTTTGTCCTAGTTTGGGAGGAAAGTTACAGGGATGCTCAAGTGTTCTGTTTGGGAGAAGTTAAACAACCTGCTCCTACATTTGTGGTAACTTAGAAGCACCAGTTTGGCCTTGGCCCTGCACTGCAGGGTCAGCAGTGCTGGGCAGAGGGGCTTCACCCACACTTAGCAGAGTCAAGCTTTTGAGTTGCACTTGAGGCAAACATCTGATTTATGACTTGGTTAAAAAACTTCACCTCCCACAGTGTCTGGCAGGGCTGTGCACTGATGAGGTTACTGAGTCAAATCCAGGGGCTGGGTTTGAAAGAGGTTGGTAAAGAACAAGATTCATAACTGTTGTAATTACACAGACTAGCAGTGGGTGATTAAGTTCTCCATCTGGGAAACAGAGCTGACCTGTTAGTGTCCAGCCAGCCCTGCAATAGCTGGGAGGTTGGTGATTTATGCTGTGGGGATTCACTTTTCTAATGATTTTTGGAAAGCTGGTCCATCACTTGAGGTTGTTTGCACCTGTAGATCAGCCCAGTTGGTGGTGGCTTGTTATTCCTGTTGGATTGCTCTGCTGAACAGCTCACCCTGAGCTCAGGGAGTGCAGGGAAAGGAAAAGGGGGGATGTGAGACTACTCAAAGCAGCATCAGGATGCAAACTGAGGACAACTCATCCATGATGTGAGCATGAGGACGTGTTAACTGAGGGATGAACAAAATTCCAGCTAGTGGGGTAACTGCAAAGATCAGACATGGCATCTCCCTTTGCACCTTGAAATACCTCCTGTACCCCACAGAGGTGTTGGTCCCTGCTGCCCCTTTGGCAGGAGCACTGCTGGTGTGGTGTGTCCTCGGGTGTTCTTGCACCACAGGCTGTTGGATGTTGCTTTGAACGGCTAAAATCACCTTAAAAAGTGATATAGGAAAGAAAATTGATATATATAGTCTTTAATATAGTTATATTATTCTCTGGAGAGCAGAATTTGGAGGCTGTGGTCAGTGATGGGGGTTGCATTTTATGTGGATTTAGGGAGAACAGGGAGGGAGGAGCCTCCTCCAAGGCTGCAGGACACCCCAGGCTCTGTGGCTTGGCAGGGGCTGTATCCCAGTGTGATGTGTGTCAGCAGCCCTCATCCCTCCATTCCACCAGCTCTTTCCAGCCCTGGGAGCAGAACTGAGCACGGATTCCCAGTTTCTCGTGCACACTCCTCATGAATGAGCTCCTGCTGGTCTGATTCTTTCTGTCCCCTGGAAGGAAGGGAGAAGAGCAGGAAGAGGGACAGGTGAGACGGGGCAGAAAGGAGGAAAAGAGGAGACAAGGATGTTTAGAGGTATTGCAGCAACATTTGCAAGGAGAGAGCAACCCCTCCCACTGCACCACAGCACAGTGTCCCAAGGGAAACCCTCCCAAAATAACACTTTGCAGAGCACCATATTTAAGCAAGGCCACCTCTTCCGAGCTCCCCACAGCAGAGATGTCAGTGAGGACACCACCTGGGCTCTGTCCCCGTGTGCTGGGCTGCACCCAGGGAGGCTGGTCCGGGGAGTGGAGCTGCTACCAGCGCAGCCCGGCAGCTGTGGAGGTGGGAAACGCTGACACACCAGCTGCCAGCACCATTTACATCAGCCAGATTGGTCTCTTAGGGCAATAATGGATGTAGGACAAATGATGATGGTGAGCTGAAAGTGCTATTACTCATTATTGAAACTTTGGATTACTCTCTGGCCAGTGCTAAAACTATAAAGCCGGCAGCCAGTGGACAAGCCCTGGGTAACCTCTGCCACTGAACTAAAAGCTTTTGGAGGGGGAACAGAAGTGCCATAAATCTTGTGGGTGACACTTAACATTTGTCAGAGAAACACTTTGGACTTATTTTAATCTCTTCATTTCGGAGGGTTCATCATAACAAATAAGGGGTGCCTCGAACCCGGGCAGTGAATCCCCCGCCCCTCCCGGCTCCAAATGGAAACTCCGAGTGGCCCCTTAATAGCAAGGGCAGCTCTGCTCATCTCAGCCTCTCCTGCACTGTGTGGTCTCCCAGCCACTCCTAAATGGATACAGTCCTTGCAGTGTTTACACGTGCTGCCTGTTATTGCAGTGACACCGGGGCCTGCAAATGTTTTAACTTGATTCTTTCTTTTTTTTTTTTTTTTTTTTTCTCCCAAAAACTGTCCATTAATCTTCCTCAGCGCTTGGAAGGAAAGTAAATTATTTACGGTGCGGATGTTATAGGGGATTGTTCCTGCATTAACATTTCATTTGGGAGTGTTAAATCTGTCTCTCATGCTAAGTTAGGGATTGGGTTTGTCAGGTGACTTGTCCAGAGATGAATCCCATCCAAGCACACATCCACCAGCGCCTCTTCCTCTGCCCAGTTGCTTCCCTGCCATGGAATGAGTGTGCCCCATGCTCCAAGTGAAACAAATGCAGGGCCAAGGAGAATAACCTTATAAAGTGTATTTTTAAACTGTAAATTTTGCTGCTCACCTAAATGAGAAGCAGCCTTGGCTTAAAAAAAAAATAAAATAACAGGGCTCTGCCAATGTACTGCCATTAGAATTCCTCCTATTTTTGTCCTGGCTTATTCAGGCCACGCTGTTCTCCTTGATGAGAGGCTCTTACTGGTAGGTAAATCAGCCAGTACTGCACTTGAACAGGTTCTGTAAGAGTTGTTGAGCCTAATTTTAAATGTGGATGTCAGAGAAGATGTCACCCTTGATGTTGTCCCCAGGGTGTACAAATGGAAGATGGGGGGATGATTTTCACCACAGGACAAGAGGACACAGCTTCAAGGCTGTGCCAGGGTTGTTCAGGTTGGACATCAGGAAAAATTTCTTCATGGAAAGGGTTGTCAGGCATTGAGAAGAGATGACCAGGGATGTGGTGGAGTCCCCATCCCTGGAGGTGTTCAAGGAATGACTGGATGTGGCTCTGGTCTCACTCACAGGACTCAGTGCTCTGGTCTGGTTGACAAGGTGGGGATCAGTTAAAGGTCAGACTGGATGATCTTGGAGGTCTTTTCCACCTTTATGGTTCTAAGTATTTGTGTTCCCTGGGCTGTCCCTGTCACTGCTCATCCCAGACCCCTTCCCAGGTATGAAGGGAGCAGGCTGATGTGACCAAATAGAAAGGGACTGTTTTCCCAAGTCCAAGTATTAGAATGAGGTTTAAAAATACCTGTAATTGCTGTATTAAAAAATTTTAAAAACTGCCACCAAGATCCTCCTGCAAACAGCAGTTTTGTCCTGGGAAAAGCTTTTAGAGGCAGGACATAACCTAACAAAATCCACCTCACGTTTCTGAGCACAGCGTGTGTCTGAGCAGCCAGAGAGCTGCAAACATGGTAAGTGGTGCTGCCATTTCCAGGCTGGCTCTGGCTGTGCTCAGCACACTTGGGACAATGACTTTCCCTCTCTCAGCCACTGTTAACCTTCCTATGACTGACAGAGCAGGTTGCAAAGTGCTCTGAGAGCATCTGCTGAAAGGCATTGGATGAACACACTGTGGAAACAGCAGATACTTAAACCTTGACCACCAGCACTTCCCTGCTCCCTGTTAATTATGTCTGGGGGAAGTGCACGTGCAAATAAAACCCAAACTGTGGCAATGAGGTGCCTGCAGTGTGTTCTCTGGAGAAGAAGTGTTTGAGGAGTGGCTTGGAAAGCAGAGGTTCAGAGCAGGAGGGCCAGGGGTGCTGAGTTTGGGAGCCTGCAGTGGGTTTGTCCAGAAAGGACGAGCCTGTTAATGGAAATATTGATTGTCTCCGAGGTTCAGTGCTGCCAACCAACCTGCACATATGGTACCAGTTTTATTGATACATGAATGAGATTAAACATGACACCTGTGTCAAACGAATCCCCGGGTACCATTTAACTAACACTTAAAGCAGCTGCTTTTGAAAGATTACCTTCAGGCACAGGCCACCCAGGCAGAACAATATCATCACCTTAAGCACTTTCCCAGTTGCCAGCAAATGGGAATTCTTGCCTTGTAGCGAGATAATTACACAATATTAGTGAAAGTCAAACAGGAGGGCATCCTGAACGTGCTCTGTGGTGGCTTCACTGGTTTCACTGGTGTCTCTGTGGGCATCACGTGTCTCTGGGTGTTTGGCATCTCTGGGTTTCTGAGCTGCTGGTTTGAGACTGGCTTGTTGGTTTGCAAGTAGGATTTACTGTGAAACAAAATGTTGGGCTGCTCTGAAACCTTCTATATTACTGTATTAAAAAAATTGATCTCCACCTTTGATAGAATATTCTTATTATGACAACAGGATAGGAGTTAATTTCATTTCTCACTGGGAGTGATAGAGTGGATTAAGGATGTGTCTCCCTGCTCAATAATGAGGAAGTAATTGAACTTTAAGTCCTGTGTGAGTGCAAGAAACTTCCTCCCACAGCAGGGACACTGTTGGTTTTCTTTTTTCTGACTTTTCTTCAAGCTTTTGCTTCCTAGTTATTAGTCATCACACAGGAGCAACTGCCAGCAGGGCAATAATAGCAGAAAATTCAGGTTTCTTTGTGGCAAGGATGCTTCTGTACCAGATCTACTCTAGGACAGGGCAACAGCCCTCGCTGCTCTGTAGCTGCCAAGGGTAAGGTGGGTAGGGGACAGTGCCATTTGCTGCACTGTCACACAGCTGTGTGCCTGGGCACTGCTGTATGTGGTGATCACAGGGGCCACTGCTTGGGTCTCCATTTCCCAGGTTTTGAGCATCCCTGTAGCTGGAGGATGTGTGAGAGGCAGGGGGAGAGTATCCAGCCACCTCTTCCACAAGTGACACATTAAATTAATAACCATTTTCATCTCTCTACATCCACTGCCCATCCCTCCAGCTAATCTCTCCACCTCTTTGGGTAAACCATCCTTCTGCTAGAACTGCAGGATTCTTCCTAGGAAAAGGGTAAGTGGTGATGGGTGGTGAATTGCAAGCAGAAAAGAGATCACTCGTGGTATGGCCATTAGTACTTTTGCTGTTAATAGGTCAAATATTCCTTGGAAGTCACTTAAACACTATCTCCTGACATTACAGGCTTGATAGCAATTCAAGCTGTTCACAGTCCCTGCTAAATGAATGCCCTTCTCAACACCAATTCTGAGCTAATGGAAGACCATCCCTGTGAGGGAAAGTCCCACTGACTTCTGAGACCCTGCCTGACTCCTCAACATGGATCTGACCAGAAGATCAGGGCTTACCCTGCAGAAGATTTATACACACCCAAGAGCTTTAGGAGCATAAATCCTGTCGACTGATGAGCACAAACTCCACGAGGTGCCAACACCTTCAGCAGAACACAACAAACCTGCCCCACACCCGCGGGCAGGGAGCTCATTTCGAAGGAGTGTGTGGCCATAAATCCTCTGAATGCTTCTGAAAATCTCTTCCCGAGTTGCTGAGCAGCAAAAGCAGGTTTGTGGGCTGCAGGGAGCAGATGTATCCCATGCACATCAAAGATGTATTGGCTGCGTCATGACCTCATGAAATTGCCTGAGCTGGCAGCTCTGCCCCCCTTTTCTGCCGTGGGTGCAGCTTAGTGAGGGAATCTGACTTTGTTTAGCTATTGGAGTAAAACACAAGATAGAGACAAACATATATAACTTTGTAATTGCTTTGTGTGCCCCTTGGCTCCCTTGCAAGCTCCTGTCTTTTATCCTCTGCCTGCTCCCGCCGCTCCTCCGCCGGGGCTGGTGAGAGCAGAGCTGGGTTTATGAAGGCATCACCTGCCCGTGTCAGAAGTGACACATCCCAACACAATCTAGAGCTCCCCGTGTCCTAAGCCTCTGCTGACTATATTTATAATCCAATCATGCTGAAAAACACAAACATAACTTCTGTCTGACCTTTATTAAACCACGAGGACTTTTCTTTCCGCTAGGATTTCTAATACCTTGACATATGCAGTATTTTGTCTGGTGGCATTTCCCCTGCTGTTCCTCATATTACTTACATGGCCAGGCTGTGCCTTGCAGAGCTGTCAGCTTCAGCAGGGTGTGAGAGCACCTTGCAAAGGTGGTAGCCCTCGGTGGGCTCTGTGTGGGAAGGGCAGTGGCAATGACTTGCAAGGAGAGTGATGCCAGAGGCAGTCTCTGAAGAACGAGTTAAATGACTGCTTTATGATATGTTGTTGAGGTGCAGGTAATCAGAAAAGCTCTCCCCAGCTCCCAAGCCTTTCACCCTCGCAGTCTCTGGGCACCTCCAGGCTACGACCGCAGCGTTATTGCCCCAGTTTATGGGATGCAGAGGTTAAAGCATCTGCTCGAGATCCTTCTGAAAGGTAATAAAAAGGGCAGGAGAGGGACACAGGTTCCATGATTCCCCTTGTGCCCTAGAAGCCTAATTGCTGCTCTTACCTTTTGCTTCGAAAATCAGGCATTTCCCCCAGAGAACTGCTGCTCTGTTTGCAGGGACTGTGTTCAACATTATCAGCAGAAACCCTTCACAACACCCCTCGTGCCCTCACCCAAGGCAAGGTGGGTGTCTTCTGACCAGATTTGTCTGCACCCACATAAATGACTGGTGGCAGAGGGTGATGGAGAGCCCACCCTGACCCTCCTCTTTGTTGTACTGAGGTGCACTTGGGGCTGATGTGAGCACATGCTGCTCCCTTACAGCTGTACCCATGTCTTCCCTTGAGGACTGCTCTTGATGCAGAGCTAGCACAGGTCAGACTGTAACCAGCCCCTTCCTCCTGCCTGTTGTCCACCCTCTGGGGCCCAGGGTTGTGCAGACATGCAATATTAATGCAGACCTCTGTCTACATGAAGAAGCCCCATATAAATGAGGCCTTGACCTGATTTTCATTGGACTAGAAGAATTCTCAACTCTGAAGTTTACCAGCTTTGCCCAGTATCTGAGTGGCATGAAGGCAGTCTCTGTCCCAGAGGTTGCTCCTGGATTTGGGGATTTCCCCTCCTGCACTGGCCTGGGCAGTCTTGTGTGAACCATGTTGTTTATTGTTTCTTGTAATTAGTCCCATCTTTTGAAGTCAGTGAAGTCATCAGCTTCCATTTGAATGCATTCCCTCATGGTTCAAACCACACTGTTTTACAAACTATGCATAATTTACGGGCTGGTTATACCCACTTCCAAAGAATAAGTGAATGAGTGGAATTCCTTTGTAAGCTGGGTCATACATACACTGGCACCTCCAGCAGAGTAGGAGGCAGGAGACCTTCTACTGACACAAACTGCTGTATCCCAGTCTGGCTGAGGAGCTATATTTGGCTTCTGCTGCCATATGTTGGGACTGTGCAAGTCGGGTAGGCACTGGTGTCACTGTGTTTTCCTGTGTTTAAATATACTCAGCCACTACTGAACCTTATAGATAAGCCTGGCCTAGTTTGCTGGTGCTGTTATGTCAGCAAAGAGCGCAGGGAAATGCATGTCCTACCTAAGAGCTCTGTGCTGGCAGGGCTCCTGGTGCAGGGCAGGGATTGCAGCTCAGCCCCGAGCTGGGAGCTCTGATCACTGCATGCCTTGCCTGCTGCAGCAACAAGAAAATCGCATTTGCTCAAACCCTTAATTAAACACTTAAATCTGGCTTTGGTGGGTTTGTGCCTTTTGCCTGTTTTGCTGAGGCAGTGGAGAGGGAGTGTGTTGTTGCACCTGGGGACTGCACTTCAGAAAAGTAACTTCTAAACCAGCCCAAACTGACCATTTTCCCCCCTCCCACGCTGCTCTGCTGCCAGCAGACTCTGCACCCCCCCAGGAGAGCCAGAGCTGTATGAGATGGGCTTCCCTGCACCTACACACCTTCACACCACGAGCTGTTTGGGACAGGGATTGCCTTTTCACACAGACCAGCCTTTTGCAGAGCCTTTAGGAAACGAAGCTCCTTGTCCATGTCCTCACTGGTGGTGCCTCACTGCAAGCAGGGAAAAAGCTCTTTAGGAATTCATCCCCTCCAGGATCTCTACAGCTTCCTTTGACTTTTGCATGGCCACTGCCCTTGTTGAGGTCCATTCCAGGAACGTTCCCCTGAGCTGGACACTGTGCCATAGCCTCTGTGGCTCGAGTGTCCCTCATGCATTTAAAAGATCCTTTATGGCTGTTAGGAAAGAGAAAATTAAAGAGAATGGCACTTACAGGACATCAAAGATACAAAGGGCCTCTTTATCCAGGAGACATCTCTGCATTTGGGGCAGTATTTTACCTGTTTAAATGGCTTCTTCTAGAGCCCTTAAGTACAGTGTTGCGCCAGCTAAGTATGGATTTTTAATTAAGCCCCCCTCCCTCCTCCCCTCTTTTGCACATAACTGTAATTTTAGAGGTTAAGAAATCCCCTTAATATCTAGCTAGAGGTTTAATGCTATATGCTCTTTAAAGAGCCCCCCCTCCAACCACTGTGCTGTATTAATAGCTCTGAGATGATAATTTTTACAGTTTTCAGGACTGAAGTCTGCTGTTAACACTTCACGAGCATGTCAGAGGAGCAGGGAGGATGGGAGCTGTACCTGTCAGCTGATGTTTTAACATGTGGCTTTAATCTTTTTAATTAACACAACTTCATAGAAAAAAAAACTCAGGCAGAGCTCAATGCACAGTCCTTTCTACCTGGGGAGGTGGTGAGTGGATCCCACTGCTGCAGTGTGGATGCTCCTTGTTTGCAGCTCGAGGAGCATCACTGGTCCCCACTGCAGAGCCCTGGGTTGGGCTGTGGCTGTGGGGGCCTGGGGATGCCACAGGGACAGATGAATGTGCAGGAGAAGATGACTTCAAACCTTAGCTGTTTGCACAATTCCCGTGTGAAGTAAACATCTGAGTAAGGTTGCCATGGTGTCGGGGTTGTACATCATCCTGGCCGTGTGTGAGCTCAAAAAATACAGGGAAACTTGTAAAGTACCACAGTTTAACGAACAAGACTGAAGACAGAGTTCTGCTCTTGGCACTGCTGAGGTTTGGTGTTTGGGAGCACCATTGCTGGCTGTGGTTGGGATCCAGGAGAGATTCTTCTGCCATGCTGGGTCAGACTGGAGCCTCCTGCAGGGCTTGCTGGTGGGTGCTCAGGGAGAGCAGAAAGGAAAGGGCATGTGAATGGTGCTGCTTCTCCCACCAGACTTTCCCAAACCCAAGCCTGCCCCCAGCCTTTTACCTGGGACTGCATGAATCCATCTCTTCTCTGCCTGTTGTGACACCCTGAGGCCAGTGATGAGTCCTTGAGTGGCTCACGTGTGAGCAGTACAGTCCTATGCTGCCCCAGCCAGTCTAGAAACTCTGCCCTTTTCTGCCTCCACTTTTCAGTCACCACTGCCCAGGTTTTTGCAGCAATGTGCCCTGGCAGCAGTGCTGTGGAGGATGGGTGATGCCCTGGGTTGATTCTCTCTCCACAGAAACAAAGACTTGCACGAAATACATACTAATGAAAAACACTGGGGACTTGATTTCTTTCCTTCATCGTGTGATCTTTCACTGCCCTGTGTGCAAGGCCTCTGGGGTCTGGAGATGCCCAACCTCACTTTGTGCCCTGCAGCAGCATCTCTGCTTCCCTGTCCCCCCCAGCTGGTCGGAAGCCGGGCTGGCTGTGGCTTTGCACACACCTCCACTCGGTTTTGTGGGTGTCTTTAAAGACTGACTGTGTGCTCTGCTGGCAGGAGCTGGGCTGGGGCTGCAGCCACACTCCCCAGCAGCAGCAGCCCCTGTGCCTCACCCCTGTGATCTGGGCTCCTGTTGACAACAGCCTCTGCTTTGAAGGAGCATTCAAAGCCTCTCGGGGCCGGTCGGGAGGTGACTTCAGACCTCTCCGGTTCAGCACGTGGCATTCGGTGGGCAAAGATCCCTTTCATTAAAACTGATAGATGACACTTTTTTGCAGTATTTACAATTCAAAGCGTTCTGATCAAAGTGCTGGAAATTAGGATGTTGATGTGAGATAATTACTCCTTTCCCAGCCCTGGCAGCAGCAGAGAGCGTGCAATCCTCTCTCCCTTTGTGTACCCCGTGTCAGTTGAAAGCATTTCTACATAGCTGATGCCTGTAGATATATTTGCTGACTCTTAATGTCAGCAAATCCCACTATGATTAGGCCTTGAGGTGACAAAACAAAACCTTGACTGTTACAAGCTAGGTAACTCAGCGCTGAGATAAAACCTAAAAATAAACCCCAGTAGCCTTTTAATGGAACTGAGCACAGCACAAAATAAATTTTTATAAGTTGTTAGGTTCTCACAGCAAAGGGGAGAACTATAAAAACCTGTTTGATGGTTTTTTAATGGCAGTTGTTTCATTTAAAGCTTTTAGTGAAGCAGGTTACATGGCAAAAGCAGAATAATAAACAGTGAGAAAATGCATTCACCCTGTGAAACAACCACGATTAAACACTCAGCGGTAACTTGGGGATATCAGCTCCAGGCTTTTCAGCAGGACTGTACCAGAAGTGGGTTTTGCCTGCTCAGGTTTCCATCCCCAGCTTTTCAAGGAGTGCAGTTCCTGTCCCTGGTCATGTATCCCTGGTGCTGCCTTGTCCTTCAGTAAATTATAGGACAGTTTGGGTTGGAAGAGACCTTAAAGCTCTTCTTGTTCCAACCCCCTGCCATGGGCAGGGACACCTTCCACCAGCCCAGGTTGCTCCAAGCCCCATCAAACCTGGCCTTGGACACTTCCAGGGATGGGGCAGCCACAGCTTCTCTGGGCAACCTGTGCCAGGGCCTCTCCACCTCATTGTAAAAATATTCCTTCTTATATGTAATCTAAATCGACCTCCTTTTAGTTTAAAGCCATTACCCCTTGTCCTGTCACAACTTGCCCTTAGCCTTGACTCACTTTAGAACTGTTTTCCTGCAAAATACTTTCCAGAGCTGAGGTTCCTCTGTGGGATATCACCCTGTGGCAGCACAGTACCATGTTCTGTCTGGGTCTGCTGAATCAAAAGAGAGGTGCATGAGGTGGTCTTAGCCCCTTTGCCTTCCCAGTTCAGCCCTTGCTCTGGACTTTGGAGGTGAAATTCAAGTGTCAGCAGTACCTGACCTAATAACAGACCTGCACACGGGGATTCCTCGCTCTGTGCATCCCTCATGCCCTCAACACTGTGAAACCACCTACTGTGGGAAACATCCATTGATGACAACAGGCAAGGGAGGAGCTGTCTCCTGCAGCCCAAACCTCCTCCAGCCAAAATGAAGAGTGGGGCAAGGAATGGGCTCCTCCAAGCATCCCCTGGTGCCCAACAAGCAGCACTGGTGGTTGTGTTCTGTGGGAGGGAGTCTCCAACACTTGGTCTGGGCTATCCTGCCTCTCTCTGTGCTTTAGATGCCAGCACAGCGAGGCTGGTTCACTCTCCTGGTACAATGCCAGGGAGAGGAGCCTTCTGTGAGGAGGTTTGGGGTTTGGAAATCCATATTCCTCTGTGTGTGAGCTGAAGTGTGCTTTGCATCTGGTTTGGAAGAGGGGAGAGGATTGTGATGAGTCCAGCCCTTCTCCCTGCAGAAGATTGCTGCTGAACAGTTAATGAATAATGCTCTTTCACTGATGCTTTGTTTAGAAATGGGCTTAGCTTTGAAGCCATCATAACACTGTGATACTGGCTATAAAGAGTGAGAAATGTCTGTGAATGTTGCCCTGAAATATTTATAAGTAATACACTGGAAACCCTACCCACGTCTCTAAACTCTCCCAGTCCCAGAGGTGTCACAGGCAGCTTTCTCCTGGTGGTCAGAGCCCAGCTGATGCTGATGGACGTCAGGGGAGGATCTTGGTGCAAAACATTTTCCTCACAGTCATCAGGAAATTCCTTCAGCTTGATTATAAATGTTGGGCATAAGCATTCTGACAGTATCCTTTTAATAGAAACCAACCGTCAGCCCCAGTCAAGTAGCAACTTACTCTGGGTAGTTAATGCCATTGGAAAGACTTTCTTCTTTTTATTTGTCTTTTTCCCTGAAGAAACAAAAAGTGAGAAGCAAATCCAAGCTCGCATTTTCCATTGATCTCAGACCAGAGACACAAACAGCTGGGATTTTAATGTCACACTTTACAGCGATGTAATCAAACCCAACTTCTGAAATCGATATTTCTTCATAACTGACCTTTCCAGATTAATGATATATTGCCATACTGCTCCGTAGACAATCATTTCCAATAGAAAGACTAACCATTCAGATCACCTTAATTAATCTTCCTCCTTTCTGCACTCACCCCATGGACTTACAGTGGAGTTCAGGAGGCAGCAGCCCAACTGTTGAAACCCGTCACCAAATTGGAGATCAATGCTCAGTACAGGGGAGAAAACATCTCTCTAAGCAACACAGAAGAAATGTACATACACAAAGAATTCTTTTGAGTCCACTGCCTTCTTCTGTGCTGTCTGCCTCTTCACCACCTGGCCACAGCCTCAGGACAAAACCATCTGCTGGTGGTAGGGAAGTCATTCCCATAGGAACAGACAGGGATGTGACAAACAGAGCTCAGTGACCTCTTAGCGTGAGCATGAGGGCAAAATGGATGAGCTGTGCAAAAGAAATGTTGTGTTTATGCAAGTTGATTTTTAATAACTGGCTACGGAGGGTGGTGAGCAGCTGGAAACATATTACCAGGATCATTACAATGTTTAAACACAAGCCCATAATATGGATAAACAGTAACATCACACTGAGTTTTCAGCCAAGAAGCTCCATTAACTCTTTAGAAATTGCAGACAGACACAGTCCAGCCAAACAACCATTCATCTCCTCTGGGCTGGCAGATGAGGAGTCTCCAAAGCCTGGGGTGGGCCAGCTGCTTGTCAGCCTCAGCAAGAGTGTTTCACCCCAGCAATGCATCTTCTGCCCGACTCTCGCATGTCTAACTTTGGAAATGCATCTGAGACCAGCAGTTTAGATGCTGCTTGAGATCCCCAAAGGTCCTGCCAAAAGTGTGATGTAGGCAGTGACTCAGTAGAAAAGTGGGTTGAGATCACCAGCCTGTATTGAAAGGCCACCGAGTCGCCCCCCATTTCAGGGGGACATCACTGTAAGTCCTTTCTGGTCCTTCAGCTCAGCCTGCTCCTGGAGGGAAATGGGTGCACAGCAAAGTAAGGTTCCTGCAGTGCTGGGATTTCAGAGCAAAACATCAAAGACAACAAGAAATCCCTCTGCAGATGGAGCTGGGGGAGAGGAATGTGCTGGGAAGAGCCTCGGGGGGTGTCTCTATTGAAGGTTAGGGCTGACCTAGGATCACCCCTCCACTGATACCTGTCAAGTGTTTTATACAGTCAACCTCTCTGCCTGATGAAATTCAGAAGCCCATGAAATTACACCTTGAATTAATATGGCCTGTTGCCAGGAGAGTAAATAAGTTGTAAGGCCCAAACTTTACCTCACAAGCCCTTTTTTTTTTGGTATCTCTCATTACTGCCCGGATAAGATGTAATGCCAGTATCAACCCAGCCAAAGGGATCCAAACACAAACCCCTCTGACAGTAATTTCAAAAAAAAAAAAAAAGAGCTATATCTGACAATAAATTAGTGTCACAACCAGCCAGGCTGTCTCCCTAGGAGGGAGGATGGGGGCTTTGAACTGCTCCTTTTGTGTCGTGGTGTTGGTGTTCAGAGGGTCCCTTTTGACGTCGCAGCCTCTCATCTCCGAGTGACACGACAAGCAGCTTGTCACCAGCCCTGCCAGACACCACTGGGAGCAGTCCCAGCACGCTCCTCCACCTTTGGAATTGCCAATCATGGCCACGTCCTGCACAGGGACTCGCTTGTCACTCCCCTTCAAAGACACCCATCTCCCCGGGGATGGCTCTGAAAACTTGTTGTGGAGGATGGGAAGGCAGGAGAACACCAAGAGAGAAGCATCCTGGCTGTTCCTCAGTATTTTATAGAAGGTCACCTCTGCACTCCGATCAGGGCAAGCCAAAAAGCCCTTGGCAAGCATGGAAATAGCTCCTGGGGGAAGGTATCCACAGTAACCAGTTGTGGGATCACTGGGTTGGTCCTTGATATGTGGTTTCCTCTGAGAAGGTAAAGCTGAAATTGGTGATGAGACAGTGCAGAAGTGGAGCTATTGGCTTTCCTGGAAAGAAATATCCATTTAAGTCTCTAAACATGTAGTCTTCTCCCTAAAGCCCTGGGTCCTCACTTGTGGCTATTTTTTCCTTCACTGGTGATGGGAAAGGAGAGGTGTGATGTCCCTTGCACTGGATTACTCTGGGTAAACTCCTTTTTCCTTCCCCAGCTCTGGTGCTGTGGCAGGAACTTTGCCTCAGACAGGCTAGGGTTTTATTCCAAGGGCTGAAATTTTGGGCTGGGATGGGGGGATTGCAGTGTGAGAGAGGGGCACAGGTTTGAAGCAGCAGTGGGTCCATACAGCTGTGTATGATGCACATCCATGTGCTTCAGTGGGGGAGCAAGGAGGGTCCAGCTCCTGACTGAAACAACAGGTCCTATTGTGCTCTACATCTGAGGGATTTTTGGCCCAGATCAAACCTATTTTGGGGTGCTTATGGTAATAACTTCAATGGTAACAACCTCAGAGATGGCTGCATGCAGTGGGCAGATCCACAGCTGTGTCCTGTGTCTGGGTTCCTGGCTCTGCTGGAGGGTGACAGCATCGTGCCTAGAGGGGTAAAAAGGCCATCAGGGACCAGGGCCCCAAGGAGACTGTGATGTGAACAGTAGGATAACATGAAGGTGAAACAGGAGATGTTGCACCACAGTGTGACACAGCTCAGACAGCAGAGAAGTGACCAGAACTAGGTCAGAATCTGTCTCTCCTGTGATCACATCCCATCTGTGACTTCACATTCCCCTCTAGGCCAAATACTGTTCTGCACATACCAGGGACTAAGAAAAGGTAGTTGTGGTTTACCAAAATGTTTTGCATTCAGATGTCATTCCTTGTTTTATACATTTCACATGTAGGTCAAATAGACATCTCAGTTATTTGGAGTAAATAAGCCATAAGTCAAATTGCATCAGTGGAACTGAACTGGATTTATACCAGTGCAACTGAGATCAGGAGTGGCCTGTAATTTGAGAGATCTGAGAACTTAAATTTTTTCTAGGTTAGGTTTTGGGGGTTTTTTTAGCTCCTCATTTCACCAGTAATGGGGATTCTTTGCCCTTTACAAAGTGTCTGGAATGAGGTCAGATTTTTGCAAGCTTCTGCCAACATTTAATAAGAATAATAACTTAATACTGTCCTGCTCAACCAAACCCATTACCTATGGGTTCAGATGGAGAGCAAATCATGACCTGGGGGGAACTGGCCATTTCATGCTCCTGGCAGCCCTGGTTTCCTCCTCAGGAGTGATGGAGCTGGAGGGGAGAGCCCTCTTGGCATTAGCTCCACACCAACTCCTCATGAAGTACTGTCACTCCATGGGATTTCTGTACAACTTGGAGATATGGTGTCCCACTCCCTCCAAACTCTGCCAGCAAGGGAGGCACAGCTCAGACCTCGGGCATGGTGGTGGCAATCCAGGACAGCAGTGAAGGTGGTGGAAGTACCTCGCTTTTAAATAGACCTATAATTAGGTCTGGGGAGCAGTTCAGCCTATCAGCCAGGTGATTTGGTCTGACTGAGGCTGAACCCTCCTTTTCCAGGGTTTTCCTCAGCTGAGGCAGATCCCACCTCACTCACTGTGCAGGGAGGGGCAGGGATGTGTACCCGGAGCAGGGGAAGCTGCACCTCACTTAAAATAGTTATTGCTTAAATAAATCATCAAATCTTGAGTCCAGCACTTGGGATGTTGGAGGAGTTGGTGGGATTTTTTTGTCCAAATGTGGTTTTTTTCCTTTAACCAATGGTTTGTGTCCATTTAAAAACTCCACCAAGCAGCCTGAGCTGTGTGTGCTGACAACTGGCCCAGGAAAATAAACTCCAGCTAAGCAATCACAGATCCCCTGAACTCTGAGAAAGGAGCCCTTGATCTTGCCTGGTAGATAACTGCTCAGTCCAGAGGGTGAGGGGACCTGTGTCCCTTCCAGCAGGTGTGTTTGTGCTTGGAGCTCTGGATGCTCCTTGCAAATGTACAGGCTTGGAGCTCTTGGAGTGTGCTGAGGATTTCTCATGGTGAGAAAAGGTCAGGTTTTCCACTCTTGCTGGTTGTGGAGGGGAGCTCTGTGCTGATCCTGGGTGCCAGGGATGCCAGGGACAAGGCTGTCCCTGGCCACACAGGCCAGGGCTGAGGTGCTTGTGGGCACAGGCAGGGCAAAACAGATGGAAATTAGGCAATGGCACTGCTGGGGGATGTTTGTAAGCACCTATGACTGCAGTCAACAGGCTTGAAACAGTGACACTGGTGCATAAACTTGCCCAGAAAAAGGCTGGACAAGCAGCGATTTGCGTAGGTCCCCTCTCAATCCCTGTTTTGCTTGGAGCAAAGGAAGCTGGAGGCTCAAGGAGGGCCAGGAGTTGCTGCTTGGCATTTGCTGCTGTGGGTAATAACACCCTTTTCCTGGCAAAGAAATCCCAGCCTCCAAAAGACATGGGCCAGGACGACAGGCACTGCTCCCAAAATAAACAGCAAATTCCTGGGGGGCACCCACTGCTCTGGTGCCAGTGCAAAGGGAAGTCACTGCCAGCACCAGTGCAGGAGCATGGAAAGAACAGAATGTGAAGGAAAACAGGAGAAACAGCCCAGGCCAACAAGACAGAGCAGCACTGCAAAGCCCCTGCTGTGACACTGAGCTGTGGAAATGCAGGAGTTGGAAATGTCCAACGGAGGGATTTGACTCAAAGCTGTCCTAGCAAGCCATGGTTGCTGCTCTCTAAAGCAGTGTTTCACTGGAGAAGAAAGGAATGGCCATCAAAGTGTACATACATACACTCAGTACATACATTTTTTTCAGCTATTTAGTCAAATCCCATCTACCATTCAGGGGAACATGTGAAGCTTTCACACCATGTTGTTGTTCCTGCAGCTGTAGTTGTTCTCAATATGGGAAATCCTGGCTAGAAAAAAAGCTTGGATTGGAGGGTAGATTTGAGTAAGAAATCTCAAATTTAGTTCAGGTTAAAATATCATGATTTTTAAGGCAGATTTCATATTTTGAAGTAGTTTTGATGTCGAAGCACTGGGAATTAGCATAACTGTGTTGCTTTAATAAAACCAGTTTAAATGCTGCCACCAATTGCAGAGCATCGCTTCCCTCCCCACACTTGCATCAAATAAGCTCCCATTTTCCAACTCAGTGGACATGCTTTGCAAAGACTAGATGAAATGATGGACTTAAGGCCTCCTAACTAACCTTAGAGGAGAGTAAAATGTAATTTACTTGTATTTAGCAGCAGCTGTTTTGACGGTGAGCATTAAAGCGATCGGCCAATGTGGTAGCAATTTATCCCGAGCAGTAACTGCAAGCTGCTATTTTGGGTTCATAAAAACGGAGTTGCAAAATGCTGTAACACACCGAGTGTAACTATTTTATGGTCCCATAAAAATAGCAGCTCCGTGGTGTGCTGTCCCACGGAGCGCGGGCGCTGCCGGCGGGGCCGGGGCCGTGCCCGGGAGGGCAGGACTCTGGGCAGGCAGCACTGCCCTCAATTGCAGCTCATTCCCAGCTGCCTTCCCCTAATTGCAGGACAGGTTGCCTTTCGTGTCCTGCCAGGGGATGATCTGAGCATCCCGTGGCTTCCAGCGTGCTCTGGAGTTAGGGACAGTGCTTGGACAAAGGGGGTTGGATTCCCCTGGACCTGCCGAGACCTAAATTGGGACCATGCTCTGGGCTTGCAGCACAAAGGATGAATCCGGGCAAATTGCTGCCAAGGAATGTTTTTTTTCCTCTTTTTAAGTTAAAAATACACTCAGGGTAGTATAACCCTTTGGGGATAGGTGGTGTCAGCAGAAGGAAGAGTCCTGTTTGAAGAGCTCGGGGCCCTCCTTAAAACTAACAAATACTTTGGCTTGAGCCTGACCTAGAATTTGAAAACACCTCCCCTCAGTGCTCCTGACTGGCAGTGCTTCCACCCTGGCAAAGGCAGAGCTTGTGTGCAGGGAAAGAGGGACTGTTGGGAGCAGGAGCTCAGTGTCAGCCTCAGCATCACCAGCAACAGCCCCTTGCTGGGACAACTGGTAATTAAAGCAGCACTGGCTGCAGCCTGTGAGCCCAGTACCTCCTCCAGAGGCTGTGTCCAGTACACTAATGCCTGTTCTTCCCTTCCACACTCCATTTAGTGTTTAATGTAGTTATGAAGCAAAGGCTCATCCTGGCGCTGCTGGGCTTGTGGTTTAATTGTATTTAGAGCCAGGTCTGGGCTGGACAGAGCTTGTTAGAAATACTCCCCACAGGCTGGAAACCCATGTCTGAGGCAGCACTGAGAGGGCCTGGTGTGCAGCTGTAATGGATGGGAAGGTCAGCTGTTACCCTGCAGTTTGGGAAAGAAAGGCATTAAAACCAGCAGCTCTTTCACTGGAGGTACCTGGAAGTGATGCAGATCAAACCAACTATTTTTGGTGCAGTGTTATCTTTGCAGCTAAGCCTTCCCAAACCCTGTTCCCTACAGCCCCTTGAGAATGCAAAACTTGGCCCAGACAGGAGTGAGACCTTGGTGGGTGGAAGAGGCTTTGATTCAGCCACAGTGAGACCCCGTGGGGTTCTGTCCAGATCCCAAAGCTGCTCACACCTCTGGGCAGATCCCACGTGTCTTCCAGGTGGCTCCAGCATTGTGTGCATGGGTCCAGCAGCTGCCACACACCCACGGGTGAGCAGCTTCTCCAGGAGAGGACGTGCTTCATGCCATAAGGACAACCCTAACAGCATCCATCCTGATGCAAATCCATCAGGAGAAGCAGCATTAGTTCAGACAGTGTTGAGATGATGGGCCTGGGGATCACCTGAGTTTTAGGGGCTGAAACAAGAAGATGAAGCAGCAAATATGTTGTTTGGGAAAATTCCTGAGCCTTTGCCTTGTTGTTGCTGAACAAACTCACAAATCACCTCCTGTTTAAGGGAAAATCCTCCCCCACTGACCAGCCCGAAAGCATCAGGATTAATGTCAGCCTTAATTTTCAGTTGTCACTTGCAGGGAAACATCATCCCTGCATATTTCATAAATATAGGCTGAATTTTGAAATCCCTGAGAAATGAAAACACTCTCAATTTTTCAAAACACCCAGGAATGGCTCAGGAGGAGCAGTAACTTCTGCAGCAGAAGGCAGGATGGCCTCCTTCACAGCTGGCTTGCCATCGTTTATCCAGTGAAAGCTGTCCCACACACAGGGAATAAATTGTTCAATGTGCTCTGTTTCTTGACACCCTGATAATGAAAACCTAATTAGTGTGAAAGTGTAGTTTATTGGGTCAGCTGGTTTGACAAAGCTCTTCCACCCAACTGCAGTCCAGCCTGGACAAACCCTGGGGATTGACTGGAGAAACACTGAACAGCTTTGGTATTTCCCTTTTCCTCTGGATGTTGTAGTTTTTACTCGACACCAGGAGCAGGAGTGATGATGAAATTCTCTCTCTGCAGTGTTTCCCACTGGAGTAAGAAAATATACAGCCAGATCTCTGCAAAAAGGCTTATGAGATTGCCAACCTCATTTCTGCAAAGCACCTAAACAGGAGCAGCACATCCCGGCTGTGGACCCAGCTGTGACACACTCCAGCCTTTGAGGGTGTCTGGGATCAGGGATTTTTGACCATGTCTAGCTCTTGGTCCTGCAAGACCCTCCCATGCCTTGTGTTCATCAAGGGTTTGATCTGAGGCTCTGTAATGACTCCCAGGTTTGTGATGGTGGGAGATACGACACCCTCTTTAATGAGTGAAGGGGCTCAAATTAACATTCAGAGTATGAAAAGGAAGTATTGAAAGGGTGTCTCATTATTTCTGATGTCAAACACTTTACAGGGAAACCCAAGATCAGAGCAGATCTGGGAAGAGTGGGTGTGAAGTTGGGTTTGTGAGTGAAATCGGGCCCTTCATGGGGATGAGTGGTGAGGTGATTAACTGCAACTGCACAGTGACCTATCTGGGCTTTGATTAATTTGTTAACGAGCTGATGATGAGCGACACCCTGTCTATCTCATGTGTCAACCTTGCTATGTGTCACTTATCCCTGGAGATTTAAATCAGGCAAAGATGCATTTGAACGTAATTTTGGACTTGGGAAGGCAGCTCTGGGAACATTAATTGCAGCTGATTTTCGCTTTGAAATTTTGGGCTGATTCAAAGCCCAGAGCTTCTTCTTCCTTGACAACCTGACAGAAGGGCCATGGTTTGATCCCTTGTATGAACCTCCCTGTTTTCCATTTGCAGCCATGTTTTCACAGATTTCACAGAATATTCTGATTTGGAAGTGACCCAGAAGGATCATCGAGTCCAGCTCTTGAGTTCTGCTGGCCACAGATGCAACAGCTAATTTCTTTTGCACCCAAAGACATGATGCATCCATGCCCTGATCCTGCAGACATTTATCATATCTCTCCAGCTTTGCTCATGTAAATATTTCTACTGATTTCAGTGGGACTAATAACACCCAACACAGTAGATGAGACACCGTTTAAAGGGTTGGGGCCTTAAATTGCATCTCTAAAATGCCTCATTTCCCCAGAGATTTCTGAAACTAAAGGATCAACTTTTCGAATGCTGCAAGCTCTGTGTAGGCAGAGGCAGAAGCCCTCATGTTCACAAAGGGATGTAATTTATGCAGACAAAGCAATTTAAGCTAAAATTGATCCAGCGGTACAAAAAGTGATTGGGTCAGTAGTTCGGCAAATAAGAAGGATGAGTTCACTCCACGGGCATTTACAGGGGATAATAAATTAGATCTGGCTGAAATATTTTGACCAGAGGGGTGGGGTTTTTTTTCAATCACAGCCCAAGTATTATGCAAAAATCCGTTATTTCAGAGCTTCAGGAGGATGGAACTCAGGTCCAGGTGGATAAGGAAAAGGGGTTGCAGTGTGAGCTTACGGATAAAATTCTGGCAGAAGTTCAAAAACTTCTGGAAACTGCAAGTGTTCTTTATATATACTCCAGTGATCATGTAACACTCATAAACAACAGTCGTAATTAGAAACATTTCAAGGCTTTGAAATTGCTTTGCTTCTGGAGGAAAATGAAACTGTTGTTGTGGTGTAATAGAGACTGAACCCCCGGGTCAGGACGTTGCCTGCATGACAAACAGGCAAAGGGGAAACAGGGGTTCTCATCTAAAAAGGGCTGTGAAAGAGGCTCAGCTGCCTCTCAACCAAAACTTCTCGAACCTCCTGGTTTCATTTTTTATTTTTTTTTTTGCCTCCAAGTGAAAACAATTTGCAAAACCTCAAATTGTTTCACGAAATGGAAGCGGAGGTTTCTGAGCGGCTGCGGCTTCTTTTTCATTGCCCAGGATATTAAGGAAAGCAGTAGATTGTGACAAAGTTGACAGATTGAAAATGTTTGTCACGTTTTTACTCTGCATTCATGCTGGAAGCTGCTTAAATACCTATTACCTGTGATTGAGGATTCCCAGGGCGTTAAGTGGGGAATTGTAATACAAAAATATAAAGCCAGGATTTCAGGAGCGATGAATTTGGGTGGATATGAACTGTTCTGTGCTCGCTGCAAACAGATCTTTTCATGAAATGGGGGCTGGTCTTGTGAAGACATTTGAGGGAACAGGGAAGAGCAAAAGAAAATTCTCTTGTTAGTGAACATTTTTCACAGAATATTTTCATATTCTTATTGGAATCTGCACTGATGGGTCTCCAGCATTGGAATAATTTCAGCTGGACTCACCTTCATCTGCTGTGTTGTGGTTTTGGTTCATTTTTAGATGCTGCAGTGTATTTCAAATGGTTGTGTAAAGAAGCCCTTAACAACTGGCACCTTGCAATTTCACGAAAACACATTTTTCTTTTCACCTTTTAGTTCAAAAACCCAAGAAACCACATCAGAATTGTATCCATTTCACTTCAAATCACAGTTTTTCTTTTCTCTCCATTTGATAGCAGGCATTGCTTCCAGAGAAAAGGTCAGAGAGTTCAGGGGGAAAACCAGAATAAGAATTCTTTGTGTTTTTCATGTAAGACAACTCCTGTTTTCAAACAGTTTTGTTAAAGATCTTGCAGCAAAATATCAAAATAGGCAGGAGGAGACGTGCATTCAAAACCTGGATATTTTCTACCATTGCAGCCTGGATATTTTCTACATTGCACCTCCTGTCTCTGAGATGCCACACTGAAATCCTGACCACTTCAGCTCCTTGGTGGTGGGGTCAGTGCTGTATATCACTCTCTTACCCATTTTACCTACAGTTAAACTCAAACTGGAGGCTTTAAAGCCACCCAGAAGTGTGATAACTAGTTAGGCTGGGAGCATAATTCAAGATGTGTATCGCAGCCACCAGCTCAAAGGCAAGTTTGGGCTGTGTTGTCCCTCTTCCTTATTGTGCTGTCAACAGAAATCCTGCATTGGGAGCTCGTGTTTCTGCTGAGTTAGACTGGCTGGATTACTCAGCAGAGCTGGGGGGCTTTCCTTCTAACCAGAGACAAGATGTATGTGCCCCACATGACTGGAACTCTAATAAAAGATGCAAAGATTTGAGGTAATTTCTGGTTTCTTCTCTACTTCCAACATCCAGCTGCCACAGCAGATGGAGGGACCGTGATACTCTCCCTCCATCACTCAGATGTTCAGCTGTTGAACCCTTTATCAAGCTGTAAAATACTCACATGACACTTCCCTGTGCTCCTCAAACCCTTGTTTTTGCTGTGATGCCTGGCAGGGCTGAGTGAGGAGGAGGGGAGGACCCAGCTGGTTGTAGCTGCAGGGTGCTGTGGGCCTCTGCAAACTCCCAGGGACGGGCAGGGGAAGGGCCCCATCCTGCTTCAAACTATCCTGAACTATCATTAGTTAGCAAGAAAAAGACATCCCTGGTTGTTCACAAAGCTGAACACTGGGTGTTCAGGGAA
This sequence comes from Manacus vitellinus, assembly GCF_001715985.3. Lineage (NCBI taxonomy): Eukaryota > Metazoa > Chordata > Aves > Passeriformes > Pipridae > Manacus > Manacus vitellinus. The sequence continues at coordinate 3,209,045 of NW_021939798.1, read as the reverse complement.
TGGCAGGTTGGAAAATTCAGTTTAAAGAGGTAAAGAGATGTATTATCTCCTGAGTTAGGCAGCAGCTGAACAAGGCTTTGAGGCTCTGCTGACCCATGTGATGATGTGGATCTGGCCCCTTCTCCACAGCCCAAACTCATTTTCTTAAGTAAGAGTGGAACATAGGCTTGCAGGGCACAGCATGGATGAAGTGGTTCAAAAGCTGTGTAAACTATAACAGAACGTGCTGGTTTGGAGCAAAGGCTGTGTTTTTAGGAGTGGATTAGCTGCTGCTACAGAACCTCCCATCTGAAGGAAGAAGATGGGTCAGCAAGAGACTTTTACTAGATCTACATCAAGATTTTGGGTAATAATTAAAAAAAAAAAAATGAATTGCCTTAGGTTTCTAAATCCTTGTTTGAAAAAAATGGCTTAAGATCTTCCTGGACATCAGGTAACTATGTGGTTAAAATTGCTACCTGTCTTCTGAAAACTGTCCTTGGTGTTAGTTTAAACTAATCTGATTTATTTTACCAGGAACCAGTTGGATCAGAAACCACAAGTCAGCCAGCAAATGTTCTGCTCTGATGTTTTTCTTGGTTGATGGACAACAGTCAGGGCTGCAGATGGGATGTCAGCACAGGATCCCTTTCTCCCAGGCTCTGGCAAGGGAAAAGCAAAGGAAAAAAATCAAAGGCTTCACCCAAAAGGGTTGTTCTGCCACGAGGGCTGAGGAGAGATTTGCAGGTGTAGAGCCACAGGGTCATATCAGCTCTGAGCTCAAGAGCTTTCAAACCTTTTGTAGCGTGTAAACCTGGATGTTTTACACCAGCACTCAGGTGTGTCTGCAGCAGACTCTGTTTGTGAGCCTGTAGTCAAAAAAAACTGTAAAACATGGTCCATTAAATGCAGAGATAAGAGCTCTGAAATCAAGAGATCTGAGGGTGGCTCCATGGTTTTGTATGTGAATGGTACGTGAGAGACATCAGGAGGAATTTCTTCATGGAAAGGGTGGTCAGGCCTTGGCAGGGGCTGCCCAGGGAGGTTTGGAGTCCCCACCCTTGGAGGTGTCCCAGGAAGGCCTGGCCCTGGCATTCAGTGCTCTGGGCTGGGGGACAAGGTGGGGATCAGGCACAGGGGGAACTCCATGGGCTGAGAGGTCTTTTCCAACCTAAATGATTCCGAGATTCTGTGACCTCCCTTGTTTAGCAAACTCAGCCTGCCTGAGCTGTGTTCCTCACATCTTGTGGATCCTGTTACTAAGGTCAAAATGTAGCAACAACAGAAAAACAGGTACCTTGGCAACAGATGGCAAAAGTGGATGGTTCTAACCTGACACCTTCAGTAAGTTAATGCAACTCAAAAAGTGTGATTGCAAACACTGCCCAAGAGGGTTTGTCTCTAAGGCATTTACTGGTAAGAGCTACAAAAGAGTTGGATATAATATGAGCCCCAGGGAACACATATTATAGCAATACCTGCCATAATATGTATGGTTCTTCAGCCAGGTGAAGGGAGCAGCTTGAAGGACTGTTGATGTTCTTCCTCCCCAGGTGAACTCCCAAACTCACACCAGCACAGTAATGTCTACAGAAGAACTTTAAAACATTGAGGGGGGGAAAAAAAAGTCTTCCCAGACATAGGTTTCTTTCATACGGGTGGATGTGTGTTGTGAAACATCTTTTGTTATAGAATATGGTTTGTAAACTTGGAACCTGACCTAGTGAAAATACTGAGATCAAAGGGGAGGCTGACTTTGATTTCAGCAGCCTTTGGAACAGACCATTAGCTGATAATAATCTATCTGTGCATTTGTATTTGGTTAGTGTCAAATCATTACTTCAGTAGTCAGAAAGGCTTTTTTTTTTTCCCTTGGAGCTTTCTGTTTGTGTTTTCTTGAATATTTTTCACCGTATTGGAGTCCATGAGAAAGGCTGCCTGGGCAGCTCAGCCAGCAAGGGGATGATGTGAGGGCTTTGCCCCGTTCCAAGGGTACCTTGTGTAAGGTTTTGAGTTGTTTTTGCTCTGGATGAGTTGCCATCTCAGCAGGTGGATGCTCAAAAGCACTCGGTGTAGTTCCGTTGTGTAGGGATGGGGTGAGGAAGGTCAAGGCAAAGCTGGAGCTGAACTTGTCAGGGGATACAGAGAATAAAAGAAAGGCTTCCATAGGTGTGTCAGCCGGAAAAGGGAGGTCAAAGAAGGTGCACCCCCTGATAAACAAGGCTGGAAACCTGCTAACAACAGACAAGGAGAAGGCTGAGCAATTTTTTGCCTTAGCTTCACTGGCAACCTCTCTCCCCACACCTCTCAGTGGATGGACAGCAGGGTGGGGACTGGGGCAGCAAAATCCCTCCCACTGTAAGAGAACATCAGGTTTGTGACCATCTGAAGGACCTGAATGTGCATCAGTCTGTGGGACCTGATGAAATGCATCCCAGAGTCCTGAGGGAACTGGCTGATGGAGTTGCCAAGCCACTCTCCAGGATATTTGAAAAGTCTTGGCAGTCAGTCGAAGTCCAGGTGACTGAAAAAGGGAAAACATTGTCCCCATGTTAAAAAAGGGTGGAAAGGAGGACCCTGGGAACAACCACCCTGTCAGCCTCACCTCTGTGCCTGGGAAGATCATGGAACAGACCCTCCCACAAGCTCTGCTGAGGCACATGGAGCACAGGGAGGTGATTTGGGACAGCCAGCACAGCTTCACCAGGGGAAAAATCCTGTCTGACCAACCCAGTGGCCTTCTCTGACAGAGTGACTCCATCAGTGGCCAAGGGAAGTGGCCAAATTGGGGACAGATGGAATCACCCTTCTGTGATTCTGTGCTATGATTCTAAGCTGAGACCTCGCTGGTTCCACGCAGCTGACACGTCCCACAGCCTGTATGTTGGATAGAACACCACTGACCTGCAACCCTTGCAAATATCTCCTCCTCTTTCCTGCACCATTAATCTGTGTTTAGGATTAACTAGAAAAAATATATGAAGGGCCTTCCTGTTATTTCTGGTTGTCAGATTCTGATGGAGCTGGGCAGTTCAAGCAATGCACGTGCTTAAACCCAGGAGCCTGTAAAACCAAACGCTGCTGACAGTTCACAAGCCTTGAAGGGGAAAGTTTGATTTGGACAGAGTTTTGACAGAGAGGTTGAGCTGATCCTTGGTTGAACTGATTCTTGCCAGGAAAAAAAAGCATTCCTGTGGTGCAGGTTTCACATGGAAAGTGATGAGGGTACCTGAGGGGCCTGGCCCTGGAGCAGCTCTGATGCTCACAGGGTGCTGAGCTGTTCACGTCCAAGAAGCATCCCTTTGCTGCTTGTTGGCCAAGTCATATTCTAAACCTGAGATTTGCTGCTTAAGGCAGATTTAAGCCAAAAAACATTTCTCTGAGAGCTTACACCAGAGTTGGCAAGAAATACCTCTGGCCAAAACCAGAGACAAAGTTAAAATATTCCATTTGGAAGTGAAACACTCCAAATCTTCACTTGACAAAGGTTTTTAAGTGTTAAATTTATTTCCATTTATGTTTCTTTTAACAAAATCATTTCAGGTTGGGCAAAATGACCCAAATTGGTTTTTCTTTCTGGTATTTCGTTTCAGAGCAGCTCAAATACAATTATCTGAGAAAGGATTTGTTTAATACACTGAAACAGAACCCGCACTCTCAGAGTCACAAGATGGGCCATAATAACCCATCTCCCAGGTAAACATCTGTAATTCACATCAGCACTAACAAAGTCAGGAAGCTCTTGCTGTCTCTGCCTAACCCTGTCCATTTCTCAGCAATTCTTCCTGCCTGTAAAAAAGTTACCAGCCTCAAAACTTCACTATTTGTCCTCCTCACTTACTAGTAGGAACATGATGGTCTTGGCACAAAGACCAGGACTCAAACCTCTGGAGACAGTCTGAGACCTCAAGAACCTCCCCGAGGCCAGGCAGAGGCATCGTGGTGGGATGGAGCTGCGAGCCCAGTTTGTGTCAGGAAGCCTTCAAGTTCACATTATTCATGAGCAGAACATTCACAGAAAGGAGAGAGGAGAGTGTGTCAAGCTGTGGGACTCCACAGGCCATTTTAATAATCTGTTCTGACACTGTGAACACAACATCTTGGTCTTTCACCAGGGTGCTGTTCCTGTGCTGAACAACTCGTTGTTGAACTCCAGTTTGTTGGTTTTTTTTTTTTTAGCATCATCTTGGTCAAAATACTGATTGTGCCTGAGCTTTTTGATGATGTTTCCTATTGATTGATTATCTCCAAAAATTGTTGCATTTATTTCTCCTTTGCATTTCTCCAACTGCTGCCTGCTGGGTCTGTGGTGCTGTGATTTGCTGTCTCACAGGGCTGCTGGTGTCTCACAGCATCTCTTGGCACAGGTGACACTGGGAAGAACAAACAGTCATGACATTTTCAGCAATCCATGCTCCTGGCTCAGTAAAGCACTGGGTCAGCTCCTGCCTCTGGCAGCTCCCAGGGCCCACACTCATCCCTCATGCATGTGCTTTCTCAGGGTGCTCTCCTGGAGCCTTGGTGATGCAGAGCAGGGCTCTTCAGACCTCTGGATTCACAAGTTGCTGAGATCCAGTCCTGGTCAGGGAAGGAGAAAAACACAACCAGGGCAAAATTAATTAACTTCCTTCCCAAAGGCACTCCCAGCTGTCCAGCTGGCGGATCCTGAAAGGCATCACACGGATTCCCAGGGCCCGTGGCTCTGCCTAATGAACATGTGCTCCACCAGGACCTTCAGCAGAGATGGAGGAGCATCTGTGGCTGCAGCTGGAGCTTTCCTCTTGCACTCATCAGAAAGGTTGTGTCCCACGGACTGGGATCCCTCATTTGTCCAGTGCCTTTGACAGGTCATTTAACACCTGAATCCACCAGCAAAATGAGACCAAGGTCACTTGACCCCAGTTAGCCAGTTAGCCAGGAGCATGGACTGACACAGCTGTGACACACTCCTGCTCTCAGCTGGAACTGGCTCTGGGAGTCAGGAGAAAATATTTTCCCCATTGGCATTGGTAGCACTGGAGGAACCCGAGGAGCTGAACTGGTCACCAACTTGAACTCTGCCAAGTGTCACAGCAGAGCACTGTATCTCTGTGTTTCTGTGGCATGGAGTGGGAGTGGGCAGCACAGGTTATCCCAGGCTGATCCCTCACTTCAGTGCTGGCACATGGCAGGGCTGGGTTTTCTGCAGCCAGAAATGGGCAGAAATCCTCCATCACTCCGTGGAAAGACAGCGCAGTTTGGGAAGGCACATCTGGAGTTTTGTTACACACTAAATCAAGGCCGTGGCAGGTGTGTAAAGCTGAGATTTCAGAGCCATTCGGACAGCTAATGTATGTGGCAGTTGTTTATGCAAAGGAGTCACTGCTGAAATGAGGTCTGGAATGATTTGTTTTGTTTTTTAAATCCCTTTCTCTGAATTCATGTGATATTTGTGCAGCTACGAGGGAATAACCGAGTAGGATTCCCTGAGCTGTGTCCTCTTGCTGCAGGGAAGCTGCTCTGCAAATTCCCCTCTGAAGGCAGAAACCCCCTGTGTTTCTCCCCAAAGCCAGGTCACTCCTCTGTGCTCTGCAAGACTCAGGAAGAAGGTGCAAAGGGACTGGAATATTTTGAGGCAGAATTCTGGTAATTCAGTCCCTTCTGAAAAAAAATGACTTATTTGCAGGGTGAGCTGGCCACAGTCAGACCAGCCCTCAGTCACACTCCCAACCCCATTCCCTGATGCCACCTCAGTTATTCTGTGTGCTCTGCAGCGACAGGAGCATTTTTGTGGTTGTTTTAAAAGCTGAGCAGACCAAGATGATGTCCTAGAGGCCCATCACCCACTCCAAGAAGAGGCCTCAACTCATGTGGCTGTTGTTTGTCTTCAAGGGGCACAAGTTGGGGCTGAGGGAGATTTTGGAGATTATTCTGATGAGAATACATGCCTGGAGGCATCTGCTTTTCTGGCAGGCCATATTTAATGGCATTTACTCTGTTCTCCTTTCGAGAAGAAACAACTGAGAGTGGCACAAATCAGCCACATTTCTGCTTTCTGGAGTCTGGTCCTGTGTTTGTGTCAGTGATGCTGCAGAAACCATGACAAGCTCTTGGCTCCACCAGTGTGGTCCTTACAAACCTGGGAAATGTGTGTCACTGCAAAGACAAGTGCAGCCGTGAAATCAGGAGACAAACTAGCAATAATACAGTTTAATATTCTTGGGTGGTCCTCCCCACCACCCCAACTTGTCTTTCCTTCCATAGGAATATTGGCTGCTCCTGTAGCATTGCTTTGCTGCCTCTGTTCCCTTCATGCCTCAATGTGCAAAACCCACGGAGGACGAACCTCTGTCAAGGCTGAAGTGGTGGTTAAGAAAAAAAACTGCTTTATTTCTAGAACTGGTAGATACGGTGCAAAAACTGTTGCTGGGTGACCTCCTGGGAGCAGGGAGATGTTACACTGACCAAGGCATTCACCTGGTGATGTGCAGAAGGGAGGTGGATGGGGGGGTTCAGGGTGGGCTGCTCAGAAATGTCCTTTCTGTAACAGCCTCCACTTCCATGATGTGCTTGGATCTCACTCTGTAGGCACTAACAGAGTGTTAGAAAACTCAAGAGGCAAAGACCACTGCTCCTATTCTAAGCTGAAGCTGCAAAAGCAAAGCAGAGCCCACGTCAGCCAGTCCCAGATAGAGAAATTCCCTGTCCTCATTTTTGGCCTCGCCTCGGGAATACCATTCACTGTGCGAAAGTGTGTGATTATTTCTGGAAAGAAAAGCTATTGAAGACTCAGTGCCAGTGTTGGCTTCGTTACAAATGCAGGGAGGAAACTGTCAAATAACTGCTTGTGTTTTCAGATGTACCACATGTGACTGGGGCCGTGTTAGAAAACATGATCCATCCCATGTAAATCATGAACCGTCGAACAAAAGTCCTATTTGTAAAATTTGAATATTGGCAGCCAGCTTTCAGGCTCTCAGGCTTGAAAATAGTTCTGTGATGCTTTGAGCAAGCACAGAAACACAGCAGGGCTCCTCCAGGTTCCCTTGGCCCTTGCCAAGTTTTGACTCAAACCCTCTCTGCCTGTATAAACTAGGAGAAAAACTAGAGTAAGGACCCCCAAATTTGGCTTGACACACAAATGAAGCGAAACCTGGCTCCAGGGAAGTCCACTCCAAACAATATAATTTGTCAGGCTGACCGTATACTGTAATTCTACGAGGTATTCAATCACTTGTGTTAATTATTCCTGTCGGTTTGTCCCTCTTGAGAACACACAGAAAAAGAGGAACCCTGCAAGTGAATTGAATCTCAGTTTTTATTATGTGGGTTTTCAAAACCCCATAACTCATTAGGACTTATTTTGTGGGCAAGAGGCTTAAGCAAAAAGGCTTCAAGCCAGAATACCATGTCCTGAGATAGCAGGACATCTAAGGAAACTGCATTTTTAAGTGACCTGAGAGAGTATAAATTGAGAGTTCAAACTGAAAGAGGGGAAAATCAGGTCAGATATATGGAAAAAATTGTCCCCTGTGAGGGCTGTGAGGCCCTGGCACAGGTTGCCCAGAGAAGCTGTGGCTGCCCCATCCCTGGAAGTGTCCAAGGCCAGGCTGGACGGGGCTTGGAGCAACCTGGGCTGGTGGAAGGTGTCCCTGCCCATGGCAGGAGAACAAGAAGAGCTTTAAGGTCCCTTCCAACCCAAACTAAACCATCCTGTGATTCTATGGTTGGAATGCAGCAATTTCACCACCGACCCACCATTGCAGGTGTATCAGAAAGGTTTGGTTTTACTCCAGGAAGGAACAAAAGGGAATTTTTTATTCTTCAAGAAGTTGTCATCCTCAGGGCAGAGCTACTCATCAAAAGGGAGATTAACACGGGCAAGCCATCCCCGAGCCATGAAAGCATCACATCCCAGCTCCTGGCATGAAAGGGATCCTTCCTGAGCACTGAACCACCTGCTAAAAATACCACTGAAGTGGAGATCAGAGCTTTTGTCAGAGAGGCTTGTGATCTTGGGTTCAGGTTGCAGTGTGAAAGGTGTGAGAATGCTGGGTCACCACCCAGACTGGACCTTGCTTGTGAACTTGAGCGAGTTGCTTCATCTCACCATGCCAGTGTTTGTGCAGGGTGCATGGGAATCTATATCTGCATGCAAACCCCATTTATTCCAAACTCCAAATAATCTGACTTCAGAGATTTTTGTCCAGCATAACTTTTTAGATTGTTGTTGAGAGGTTTAAAATCAGTGGGCATGTATTTTTAATTTAAGATGTTGAGGAACACAAGAAAAAGTGGGAAAAGAGGGGAAAAAAGGTATACAGCAGGAAAATTAGGCTATTAATGAAATAAATAATGAATCCAGAAAGCAGCATGGCATGAACTTCAGCCATGAGAGGGTTATTTCCAAAATGCACCCAGTAGCACCCAGAGGCTCCAGTGACACTTGCTGGAAAAAGCTGATTTTCTTCAGTGTGTGGTAGGACTGGGCTTGAAACCCTGAGTACCAGAGATTTGTTCTCTTTCCATCAGTATTTCTGGTGTTTCTCTGGTTTTGAGTTTATCTAGGACAGATTGGAGAGCTCTTGATTAATGCAGTAATTAAAAATCAATCTTGAAATATCTTAAGCTGACTTGACAGGCTTTTTATTTAACAACTTGCTTAAATAGATCACTGAGTAAGTTATCTGCTGTAGTTTCTTACCCCTTTCCCTGGACTATGTCAGGATGGCCAAAGGACAGGGTGAACCCAATGTTTGTTCTCCCCTAATGCCTCGACCTCCAGATGACAAAGCGTGTATTCATTTACTATTATAGCAATTCTTTTTATTGTCAGGCTTTGATGCTGCCAGGATAAATATTTAGTTCCTGGTAAAGCTGCCAAGACCTGGAGGCAAGTGTGCTTTTATGTCTTTGTGCGTGTGCAATACAGAGTTTGTGTAACAACCATGGGTTCATTCTCCTACTGCGGTGGAAGTGGAGCTGGTGACCCCAGCAAGGCAGCCAGAACACCCCTTCTCACCCATTTGCAGTGCCAGCCCTCCCCTCTCAAGTGGGTAAAGGGTTTACCTGATATCATGAAGCCCCACAAGGCAGGGAGAAACCTTCCCCCCCCTAAAAAAACCCCCACTAATCACATGGAGATGAAGCTGAGCTGAGCAACTGAGCTTTTCATCCGACATGAAAAGACCAGAAGCTACATTGGAGACAAAAGCAAAAAGTTGAACAAGTTACAGTGATCAAAGAGTTTTCAAAGGAACATTCAATTATATCTGCAACACCTAAATGGAAGGGTTGTTCTTTCACTTATTTATTTTGCGATAAAGAGGGTTATTAGGTCTTGTTATCTGCCTTCACTTTAATGCATTCTGCTGAAGCCCTCAGCAAAAAAAGCGAGCTTTGTGAACAACAAAGTGACAAGTGAAAAAGAAAGATTAAAATTAGTTCAAGGAGAAAAAAGAGCGTATATTTTACAGTCAAAATCTCCTGGTGTAAGCATGGATGCATTCAAATGAAGAGAACAGATCTTGATTACGATGCAACTCCGCCTTGCTGCTCCCAGTGCCTGGCTGTGATCTGGCAGCAGACAACTGAAATGGCTTCAGAACTCTGAATTTTGGGAGGAAAAAAAACTCCAGACCGTGCAAAAAGAGCTTACTGCTTCTGGATTCATCACGTGCACGGGGTGAAAAACGAGAAGGCTGCGCATGCTGGAACAAAATTGGCAGGGGGAGACTGGGAATCGTGGACTTGGGAAGCTGAGATTTTGCTATCCAGGAAGATGCTGTATCCAGATGCCAGGTTATGGTTTAAGGTTACTGAGCATTTGTGGTGAGAAGGCTCTCAAGTTTTACAGCCCTTGCTCATAGTCCTTTTCCTGCCTCCAACCATATCTTTTTTCCCTGGACTCATCTGATTAATCACATTTTTTTTTTGCTCTTAGAACCTGATGCAAAGCCCAGTAAATCAATGGAAAAGTTTCTGTGGACTTTGCTGATCTGTGGTTTAGGCCCCAGTAAGCTCTTAGTCTTTGAGTTAGGTGATGCTTGCATGTTTTTTTCTAGCACAAATGTGGAAGAAACTCCTTCCTTAAATTGATGTATGAATTTTAAGTTCGTTCTTTGTCTCCTTCCTTTGAAGCCTGAAAAGAAAAAAATCCTCTTACTCCAAACCAGAGAGTTTATATTGTGCTTTTCAGACCCAAGCCTTCTCATACAAGAGAGTTTAGAGCAGTGGCACAAGCACACACAGCACCCACAGCATTTCCATAGCTATTTTCTACCAGTCCCATGGTTTTCCTGGACTGGTCCAGGTGCTGGAGCATGTCTGTGGAAGGGCATCAAAGTTATTGAAGGGGCTGGAGCAGCAGGAGCAGCTGAGGGAGCTGGGGGGGCTCAGCCTGGAGAAAAGGAGGCTCAGGGGAGACCTTCTGGCTCTGCAACCTTCTGACAGGAGGGGGGAGCCTGGCAGGGGTCGGGCTCTGCTCCCAGGGAACAAGGGACAGGAGGAGAGGGAACGGCCTCAAGCTGTGCCAGGGGAGATTTGGATTGGATATTAGGGAAAATTTCTTCACTGGAAGGGTGGTCAGGCACTGGCACAGGCTGCTCAGGGCAGTGGTGGAATCACCATCCCTGGAAGAGTTAAAAAAACATTTAAATGTGGCACTTGGGGACATGGGTTAATGGTGGACTTGGCAGTGCTGGGTCAGTGGTTCAAGTCAATGACCTTGGAGATCTTTTCCAGCTTAAATGATTCCATGATGCTTTCCTGAAGGCTGAAATCCAGCACCCCTTGGTGCTGCTCCTCTGCCATTGCCAGTGGTGCAGAAGCACCCGAGGTGTTCACAGAACCTCTCTTGCTGCATTTGACAAGATGAAACATCTCACAGGGCACAAATCCTGAGCTGCTCTTACTTCTGGTGCGAGGAGAGGACAGCAGGTTCCTCGTGATGAGGTGCTCCTCCAAAGCTCTACCATGTTTCAGGGAGCAGGAGAGCTCTCCCCACACCACATGGTGCTCTCTCTGTGAGGACACTGCATCCTGCAGGAGGATAAACAAGCTCTCGTGGTTTGGACCGTCCTCTCAGCTCACCAGAGGCCATGGAAGGTGGAAATATGGTCCTTCAGATCACACACACAGAAACAGCAACATGTTTGTTGTGGTCAGCATGAGCTGGGGAGGAGGTGGCATTGAGGAAACAGGAATAATGGCTGGGTAACAGGGAGAAAGTGCTGCTCCCTGCAGTGATAGCTACACCTGATTCAGCTCCTGAAAGAAGCAGAAGCCACGAAGACATTAAACCTCTTATCATCCTGACGGAGTGAAATTGGAAAGAAAAAAAAAACCCGGTTATTTGGCAGCAAATGGGTTTATTAACTTCTAAAATGGTGTGTGTTTGAATGTGATAGGGAAAGCAGCATTTGTCAGTGCTCGCTGCATCAAAAGACAAATTAATCCTTTGAAGAAATGTAGCTTTTAGAAAGCTCCCTCGTTAAACAATCCGTCAGGAGGCTGAGCTGCAGGGCTGGGCACTGCTCCCTGTGCTGCAGAAGGACCCACGGGTGACACAGCTCTGGGTGTGGCTGCTCCCCTGTGTGAGGGTTCTCTGGCTGAGCTGTGCAAACCACGATGCAGGAGCTGCTTTCAGGCCATGTTTTCCCCCCCAGGTCTGTCTTAAATCCTTTCCTGCCATAGCACCCACAGGGCTCGTGGACTAGAGCCTTTCTGAGGTGGCAGGAGGCGTTTTGGTGGCATCCTCCCGCCCCACCACCTCCCCATCACAGTCCCAACAGGCTCCTCATGGCTCTGCCACCCTCTCCCACCAGCAGCTGGTCATGAATCCCTGTTGGTGACTTTGTGAATACTCTCTGACAAACTTCAGTGAGCCACGTGTTGCCAAAGGATCTCTTTTTCCTCCGCTAATAACTCTCCACGAGAGGAATATAATTTTCCGTCATGGAAACCGGTGTTCTGGTCTCGGGTTCTTTTAGCTGGGATGCTCTGGTTTTCCAATCTGCAGCTTCCTGTGGGATGCCTTCTCCCCTCTGGAGTGCTCCTGTGAAAGGCAGCCTTTGAGCTGCAGCACCAGGACACCCGTTTCACACTAGAAGTGAAATAGGTGAGCGGCGTCTCTCCAGATGGGGAAGTAACATCAGATATTGTGTTAACAGGAACGGTGCAGAAACAGGAGATTTCGCTGCCTACTTTCCTTTGCCTCCTGGAGAGCTCATGGATACTTCAGGCATCTTTCTAGGCACTCCTCGAGTATCTCAGCAGCTGCACTTTGTCTAATGCAGAGCAGTAACAGATAATTCTAAAATCTCCTCACCCCAAACAGAGCTCGTGTAACCTCTCCTCTGCTGGTAGGTAAACCAGGCAGACACGTGTGAGATCCTGGGGTACCTCTACAGTGCATCAGATGTGCTGTCATTCCTGGTGTCTTTGGGTCATCTACTCATCTACACATCTTTTAAATCCCTCCAGGGATGGTGATTCCATTTCTTCCATGGGCAGCCTGTTCCAGCGCTTGACAATCCTTTGGGTGAAGATGCTCTTCTTAACATCCAATCTTAGCCTCCCCTGGTGCAACCTGAGGCTGTTCCTTGTCCTATTGCTTTGTTACTTGGGAGCAGAGAACTGTCCCAAAGCCTTTGGGGGTGCTGGGATACCCCAGTGAGGCAGCTGGGAGCAGCATCCCTGCTGGGGACACGGCCCCTCTGCCTGGACAGGCACAGAGCACCCTGTTAGAGCTCAGGGTGCCCTCATCCCTTGTTTGGCCCTGTCTGACATTTGTCTCTAATTAGCACTTGGGTTTTGGGTGATGAACAAGCAGCTGTTTGTCCAAAGGGCCAGCAATAGGACAGAGATACTTCTGGGTTGTTTTTTCAGCCCCAGCTCTAACGCTTGGCAAGGATGAAAATATTCATCATTCACCAGCTAAGCTCCCCTTTGGGTTGGATGACAGGCAGTGACTGCTCTTCCTGTTTTACACACGTGTGGACAGGAGGCACAGGAAAGGGGAAAGGCAGGATTATATCCCAATCCCATGAATTCCAGGCTTCAACTCCCAGACAGCTTTGCCATGCATGGATAACAGGATAAGACCACCCTTTTAGAAGAACTGCTGGGAGACACAGATTGATTGGATCTCTTAAGGCAAGGTTGCCAACACATTAAATCAGCTTTCCTCCATTTTTGGGGGGACCTATCACACAAAATGAGGTCGAAACTGAAGTGTGTCCCCCTCCTCTACCTCCCACACACTGTGCATTGGGATCACACAGGAACAAAGCCCCAGGGTCAGTGTGTCCAGCCTGGAAAGCCCTGCAGCAAACCCAGCCCTGGCAGTACCAGGGGAGATCTGGGCACTGCATTTTCCCCGGGTACATCCAGGCACACACAGGGTCCTGCAGGAGCTCAGCAAAGTGTCTGGTTTCTGGGGTTTGAAATATTTTTCCCCCGCTGCCAAGGAAGGGAAGCAAACAGCCCTTTGAAGGGGCTCTGAAACCCAAGTAGAGCGGGGGAGAACATTTACTTTAAAGTACAATAATGTTTAGGTTACAGACCCTAATCCCCGAGCCCTGTCCCAGCAGGGTGTCCCAGGGAAAGGGGTTTTCAGAGCAGGGCTGGCTGCAAAGTGTGACGCACGCAAAGGGCTCCCAGGGAAACGCTCTCACATTTTTTCGTGCAAAGATATTTAAAAAAAAGCAAGAGCGAGATGGCCCGGGTGGGAAATCCATCCTAACAGATGTGTAATATCATTAAAGCTGACTCTAATATAATCTAAGCCTCAGTTTGGTGTATTAATGCTTTGTTTATCTTTAAGCACAGATGGATATTTTTATTAGCATTACTTTGTTGATGCAGCTTCTAGAAAGGTTAGTCCGGAGGGCAGATGTCTGTGTATAGACAGAGTGTTCATGCTGGGGTGACTAATCAGAAAGGTGCAGCTTTTCCATGAAATTTCAATTAGAAAATTAAACCTTGGAAGCACAGGCAACCAGGATCTGCTGTTTAGTCCACATGGCCAATTAGGATGAGTCACAGAAGTCCTTCCTTTCCGAATCCATCCTTTGGGCAGGGTGTCCTGGTCATCCCTGTGCCCTCCTGGGATTAACTCTGTCCATGGCAGTGCTGTGAGAGGGGGGCTGGCAGTGAAACAGGGGGCTGCAGGTGCTGGTGAGCCAGGAAAAACCAGCAGATACTGGGTGTCTGGTCTCTTGGCTGGTTGCCTTATTGGGCCCTGTGGTTTGAGGGATGAGCTCTGCTGATGCCTGAGAGGCAGCAGGGTGTGATGGGGCTGGGACTGCACAGAGGGACTTGGTTGAACCTTCACACTGGAAAGAAACACACAAACTGTTCTTAAATACAGGCAAAGTGGCTTTCTCTGTTCACTGGTGTCTCCTGGAAATAGAATTCAAAATAAAATCTGCTGAAGACACTTGTGTTAGGTCCAGACCCAGATGACTTGCTTGTGATGGAGACCAGAGCCATTATAGTCAATTGGAGGCTGCTCATTAAATTAGATCCTCAAGTGGGAGTCAGTACTGTTTTCCTCAGAGGTTTCATCATCCCTGATGATGAACACATAACACCTGCTCAGGGTGGGGCAGTGGGAGGTGCCCTGAGCTTGGGGATCCTCCCTCCAGGCCCTAGGAAAGCCCCCTGTGCTGGTCCCACATGTTCCCCACTCTGCCCCACAGAGCACTGGGGTGATGGAGGAGCACAAGCCTGATTTTGGCTGCTCTTAGTGTGGCTTTTTCCTCTGCAGTGTCCCTGGGATGTGAGGAATTCCATAGCCCCACCACATCTTCTCCTGTAAGCTGGGATAGGAGGCAGTATCTCAGTCACAAGGGAAGGAAGAAGTCTGAGCTCTGGTTGTGTCACTTTGCTGGCTGGAAAGGGCAGAAATCTCAAGAGATTTCCCAGATTTCCCTTTTATTTTACTGAGCAGAGGGAAAAAGCAGTGAAGCCTCGAGGCAGGACAGCTCTGAAGGGATGTCCTGCTTTCTTTAACCTGAGAAAGAGCCTTTGACATTTTCCCAATCTGAGGTGCTGCTTTAGCTCAGGAGGTATCAGAGGAACAATCCTTTGTAGCTGAGGGGAAGTGGAAGGGAAGCAGAGGGGAAGCTGAGGGGAAACAAACTGCACCTTCCAACCAGCTCCAAATCCCTCAGCAACTGAGAGCAAAGTTGTGTCTGGGCTGAGCTAGAAAAGAAAAGGCACAAACCCCAGGAGCACACCAACAACCAAGCAAACAGGCAGTGATGTTTGACTCTCAAGAAGAACTTATTTCACCCTCTCCTCTTCCTGATGCAGCTGCTTCCCAGACTGCCTGGCTGACTGAGGCTCCCCTAAATCTCCCAGCACTGGAGCAAGGTCAGGCTCTTGCCTCTCTTTGCTCCTGGCTTGAGTTCACTGCAACAGGACCTCCTTTGGAGAAGCAACTTGTTCCTAAGAGAATATAATAATCGTGGGACTGCAGCCCTGAGATCCATCATGCACAGATGTAGAGGAGGGGAGGGACAAAAGTGTCCTTTTTATCTAGGGATTTTCACTTCTCCAGCTCTCCTTCCCTTCAGGTCAGCCTGTCAGGCATCCAGCTCTCCCACTGCAGTTCCCAAGAAGCAAAATTTCAAATAAAGAGGATGCTCAGGTGTCCCAGCTCCAGATCCAGTGGCTTTCTCCCCCAGCCCAGTGCTTGGCAGGGCATAACAGGATGAGGGAAGCAGGGAAGGGGTGCCCTGGTCACTGCACCATGGGAAGGCAGCCCAGGGTGCCTGGAGTTTGGCACCTTTTTGGTAGCACAAATAGTTAGAAAGAGGAAAGGTGTGCCTGTCCAAAGAGGCAGAGGCCATATAACAAATCTCATTTAAACTATTGCAGAGGTGCTGTCATGGCTCCACAGCCCAGTTAGTGTTTGACTTTGGGATTTATTTGGTTATTCATGGAGGGAGTGGGGCATCTCCATCACCTGCACATCATGAGTGGAGACCTCAAATGGAGCTGAGATTTGCAATTAAGTCTGTTACTTTGTTTCCAAGTTCAAGTTAATTGAAATTGGCCCTTAAAGATAAGGCTCACTCAAGATTCTTATTTGTAGCCTGTCTGCAGGTTTTTGCCCTGAACCAAAAAACACAGGAAAAATGGAAAAAACCAGCAGACAGTGGAGGTTTTGAAAAAGGAGGGAAAAACATGTGGAGGAGGAACCTCTAGTCCTGCCCTGTGAGAAGGAGGTCCTACAGCTCACCTTGTACTGGTGTGGCTGATCCAAAGACAACCTCAGTTCTGAGGAGACAAGATGTGCAGTCCTACATTTACTCCTCTCACAATTTTATTCTAATCTCTCTCATTTAACTGGTCTATCAGGAGCACAGAGACTGCTTTTCAGGCATCACCCCATGAAAGGCAGAGGCAGGCTTGTTTTTTCAGTATCTCATTATAATGAGCACATTTCCTAGTAGCTTTCCCTATCCTTGTAAGATCTCCAGAGGCAGAGTTAGCACCTTTCCTTTAGTAGGGTGTTTTGGTTTGGGGTGTTTTCTTTCTCCTTCATAGCTACCTCAAAGCAGGCTGGCTTGGTTTCTAAAGTCCCAGATTCCTCCCCTTCCCAAAAATCCTCTGGAAAGTCTGGTGCTTAAGTGGAGGCAGCTGTTTGGGTTATTTTCTTTCACCCTTGTGAACGTTCACAGCATCATAATCCCTGTCACAGCAGAACCAGAGCAATGGCAAACACGTACAGGAGCTACAAATAGAAGTGCATTTCTGCTGTCTTATCACAACTTTCTTCACTGTTTGTGACTAAATAAGACTGGGTTTGAATATATGGTCCAAGATCAGTGGCTGAAATCTCCACTTGGAGAAAAATAAAGAATCCTGGTGTTGCTGGGAGACATGAACCCAAGCCTGCAGACAGCCTGGACCCACAGCTCATGGGGAAGGTAAAAACCTCATTCATTTCAACTCTGAAGCCTAAAGATGATACTTTAAGGAGGAATTTTGCAGATAGACAGTGTTATTTTGATATGTTGCCAACTGAAAGTAAGTGATTGTTGACCAGTGCAGAGAAGTGTGACAGAGGGCTGAAGGCTCTGGCAGATCCCAGCTTTACATTCCAGCCCTGGAGCAAAGCTAATTCTCCTGCACACGCAGAGTATCACTGCAAAACAAAGGTGCATCACTCCATTTGGAGGCAAAAGTGCTTATTTTTGAGTGCCTGCACTTCTCCTCCTGGTAATTTCCTGCTCAGCACCCCGAGCGTGGGCACCCATCACTATTTCACCAGGGGAGGCTGTTTCAGTGAAGGCACAGAGTTACATTTTTTCCTTCCCCCCCTCGCTCCCTCCTGTCATTAACAGGTGGCAAATGAAGGCAGCATCACTCACATGTTTTGCATCAGTTTGCATCATCTCCTACGAAGCTCTTACAAATGAATCTGTCAAGCCTCGCTGGCACCTTTCGGGATCAACGATGCAAATCGGGGCCCTGCGAGGCAGGGCTGTGCCCACAGCGCCATCCACGAGCGCCTCCAGCCCGGGAATGTCTCTGCAAACATCTGCTGTAGTTTGAGGAGAGATGGCAGAAGGAGGAGGGGGGGGAAATCCCCAGTAATGGATGGGTTTGGAGTTCGGGGAAGCTCGGTGGGAGGGAGGAAGTGGGCTGGGGGGAAATCGATGAGAATATTTTGCCTGGCAGTCACTCATCACTCGAGCCAGGTGATTATTAATTATCTCCACATTCACACAAGTTGTTGGTTTTCTGGGTAGGTGGGTCCTGTGCTCAGTCATCTTGGCATTTTTAAGGATGAATGAAGAATTACCCGGGATGTGGAGCCAGGAGTGAGAAAGACAAATAACACCAAGGAGCTGATGGCTGCCCGTCTGTTATAAAATTTCATTAGTTCTGACAGCCTGTACACAAGCAATGAATGAATGTTAACTACACTTCCTCTCCTCCTGCTTCCATATTCACTCATACTGCTTAGCTGGGAGAAAGAGGTGGCTCAGAGAAAGCCTTGAGGATGAAAGGAGGTGCTGGACCATTCACCAGACCAGGATGATGCTTAGAAAAGGGATAGCAAAGGGTTACATTTATTAGAGTTACTTTGCCCAGAGTGTTTTTCTCTGGGCACAGAGGGAAAGGAGAGATGTTGATCTGTGCAGGTGTCCCCGGGGGTGGCTTTCCTCACAGTCCTGCAGTACAGTGAAGGGGATGAGAAGGCTGTTTATCATCTCTAAGCCAGACCTTTTGCTGGGTAATGCTGCCTCCAATTTGAAAATGAAGTCAGAGATAAGGCAACCAGGGTCCTAGCCATACCCAGGTTTCATGGTGGTGTGTTTCTATGTCCTTGGTCCGTGCAAGAGCAGCTGCCCTGAAGCTCGGGGCTGTATCATCTCTGCTTCAGCTGAAAACTAACAACAGAGACCTCAAGACTTCACTGAAATATCCATCAGCCCCTGCCATGGGCTCTCAGGCTGCTCTTCACTTGGGGGCATGTAGGCACACGGGTCAAGAGAAGGTTCTCCCACCTGCAGCTGCACCTCAGAGCTGCCGCCGCCCCTTTCATCTTTTAAGTCCTGTAATGAAAATAAATATCCCCAGGTTTATAATAATGGCACGGAATGGGCTGTTTTGATGATATTAATTGCTCAGGCTGTTGCAGCACAGGTTCACAAATCAGTGTTTCCCCAGTGAGTGGCTCAGCCTCCCTGTGCACGTCTAAACAGATGTGACCTTGATGAGCACAGATACGGGGGGCTCCAGGAGAGCCTGCAAGACAAATGGATGTGCCCTGGCAGATTTATGAGAACTTATTCCTCAGTGTAGAAAAGTCTATCTGCTTTCACCTACCTGCTCCTCCAAAAGTGACTTTTCCTGTGCACAAAGCACGAGCAATCTGCAGAGCTGGTGACAGTGTCAAGAGGTCTTTAAGGAAAAATGTTTCCATGGGGCTGGAGCAAAGTGGAAACAGAGGTGTGATTCATGCAGAACAAGGTGTTCTCATTCATTTATAGCAGCCTGCTCTCCCTGTAAATGATATCCTGCTCAGACAATGTGGGTACTTTCTCTTAATCTGTCCCTGCATCAGAGGAGATCTTGGATCTCTTCCTGTGCAACTGAGACTCTTTCATTCCATGTCACCTTCTGTCATGCCAAGAAAACCCACAGGTTGAAAGGGGTGTCTGTAAACACGTGTTTATTGAACCTACTGGTAAGCCAGCCCCTGAGTCATCCCCTCCTGCAGCTCTGTGTTTCAATTCTTCTTACTCTCAGGCAACAACATCAAGCTTTCACCAGTTCCTGATGAAATTAGGGACTCTAGAAACCCAAAGACTGTGGGTATGTGTGAGGGAGAGCAAGATAGGAGGTCTGCTTGGGGCTGAGAAGAAAATGCTTTGCCTCTTTAACCCCCTGAAAAGAAAGAGCTGAAGTAAATCCATAAAAGCCAATGACAGATAGGCCTAAGAACAAGAGGCTTGTTGGCACATTTAAAAATTCTAATTAGCATCACTGCTGCTGGCATGTGGGTTTTCCAGGAGCCCATCTGGTCCCAAGGGTCTGGAGATAGCCTAAATGAGCTATGAAGGTCCAAGTACTGAACAGGACATGTTCTTCTGCCACGTGTCCCCTGGAGTCCCTGTCTCTGGGAGCCTCCTGCAGCAGCACCTCACAACTTCAGAGCCCATCTCCTGGATTCAAATGCAGAGTGGTACATCCTCCTCATGGTCAGTACTGACGTGGTCTCATAAACATTAAGGGACCATTATGATTATCCAGGACTTCTCTGGACTCATTCCTGTTTGAACCACAGCATGGAAAAGCATTCCCTCAAAAATTCCTGCAATGGAAAAATCTACCTTAACTTTCAAAAATTCTTTCAATAATTAATTATGGCCACTGCTAGGGATTAAAAAGGAAAAAAAAAAAGAATGCATCTTGGGTTTAGTCTTCATTTTTTTTAGTTTCAGCTCTCAGACCATCTGAGGAGAGCATTGATAAATGGCTCAGGATAACTGTGGTTGAGTGGATTTTCCACCGCTACCAGGACAGAGAGGTTGGTCAGGTAACCCTCACTTGAGAGGCCTAATTAGGGTGATGGATGGGGTTATAAAAGGTTAAGTCTCAGCAGGAGGAGGTAGTGCTCCTGGAGAGGGAAGAGGGGATTTCCTGGCTTGTGGGACTCTGACACACAGCTTTGGATGGAGGGTGGCTGAGGTGTGGTTGTCACGGAGGAAGGGGTGAGATTGGCCATCTCTGAGAGGGGACACAGCCAGGGCTCGTGCTGGTGTGCTGTGTGTTGGGAGAGAGAGGAGCTGAGGAGATTGGGCTGGGGTTCAGCAGACTGGGCTGCCTTTCCAGGGTGGCTGTGCTCCCAGCTCGTGGTGAGTCCTGCCCGCAGTGCTGAGCGAAGGTGTTTCCATCTCGGCACCTGAAAGTAGCTGAAGGACCTTCTCTGCTCCCCACCCCAGCTGAGCCCTGCAGGGACACCAAGGGCTTCAGGAAGCACCAGAGAGGGATGTGAGAACACAGGGAGGGGCCAGGTTGTTGATCACAGAGATGCAGAGAACTCCCAAGGTTTGTAAACTGGGAATAAGACTGGAAAGAGCTGCACTGGTCTCACAAGGCAGGTGGGAGGAGCAGCTTCCCATTGCACACAGTTTCTGTGGACTCTCAGCACACACCCACAGTACCTGAGCACTTGCCTCTGCTGGGCTGACCCCAACCTTGCTCTGCCAAGGCACAGTAGCAAAGGTAAGAGCAGGAAGGGAACTTCTTGCACCTCATCTTCCATGCAAAATAGCCCTGGATCCTATGATGGTGCAAGCATGGGTTCTGCCTGCCATGGCTGCATCCAGAAACATTTCTCTAATTTGTTGATGTATGCGTTGCCTCTGTAGCAAAAATCATCCCTTCTAAATCCATGTTTTCTATATTTTTTACTGTAATATCTGTGGCTGATGTTAATTCACCCCACCCTTGATTTGAATCCTGGGCAGTTCATTCTCTTGTGGAAGAATTCTCCATGTACTAATTCCACCATGTTGTCCTTACTCATTGTAAAAACCAGCTGGTTCTGACTGCTGCAACAAGTAGCCCAGCAAGAGTCAAAACAGGGCAGGACTTCAGGCTGGATAATTTCCTTAATTCCCCCTTTTTGTCTTTAAACTGAAAATATCCCTAATTAACACTTTTCCACTCATGAAGAATATTTAATCCCCAACAGGCTGCAAGTTCATCAAGCGAGGATAGAGACAGAGCCCTTCCTTACAACCACTGTGCCTTCCATTTGTGAAAGTTTAATTATCAAAACAATCATTTGTCCAGTGTTGAAAAGCTGTGAGGAAAGAAAGAAAAGTCAATACATTTGACCTCACTTCTGGGAGAGAAGCTCCTGGGAGTCATTACAAGTCAACTGTGAAAGTAGCAACACACTGATTTTAATGGATGAGTCTGAAACAAATTCTTTTCGAGAGCCAACATTCTTCTGTCCTTCAACCCACACCTGAAGGAGCAGGGAATGGGGGTCATCTTCCACAGCAAAAGTCCTCTGCTTCCTTGGGTACCTGAGGAGAGAGCAGAAGGATAAGTGGAAAATAATTCATCAGACCTGCAGGGAAACGAAGTTCGCCAGGATTTCCTCCCAGTTGCAAAGGCAGCAGCAATATATTCAAATGTGGTTAAATGACACACTCATTTTTCTCACTTAGGTTGTGGTTCTGGAAAACATCTTGGAAAAGCACTTCAGCATGTGCTGACGCTTAAACCTGGGTGTGAACCCCGTGCAGGCTTGTGAAACTCAAGCACGTGCTTGCAGATAAGCAGGGATCCACTCAAGTGTTGTCCTGATTAGGGCTTGTGTTTAAGTGGCTCCTTGAGCTGGAGCCTCTGGCTTTGAACAGGCTCTCCTATTCTTTGTGTGCTGCACAGAGAGAACTAACTAAATACTGGCTTGTTTTCTCTAGCGCTGACCAGAACCACCCCAAGCACCAGGGCAGCAGACATAGGCAGGAAAATTGACTCTGATCATCCCTGGGGTCATTTAACTAAAACACACATTTCAGTGGAGCCAAGTGTTCACCAGTGCTTTTCAACTCCCATGGTGTCAAAACAATTAGCAGATCACAGCAGCACCGAGTCATTGGTGCTCCAAGGAAAGCATCTGGCCAACACATGGAGATTTAACACAGGCACAGAATAAACCCCTCCACGGTGCCTGCAGGACAGCACAGCTTGGATGATTCCTGTGTCACAGTGCAGGTTGTGCCATTCAACTTAACCTTTTGAAAAGAGATCACCGCAGAATCCAAATTATGTATTGATATAATAAACCTGCTTTCCGTATTACTCCTGTTAAAATTCACAGAATACAGAATATTCTGCATTGGAAGGGACCCATGGGGATCATTGAGTCCAATTGATTTAACAAGCCGGGGTTTTTTAGATTTAAATTGGATATTAGGAAGAAATTCTTCCCTGTGAGGGTGGGGAGGCCCTGGCACAGGATGCCCAGAGAAGCTGTGGCTGCCCCATCCCTGGAAGTGTCCAAGGCCAGGTTGGATAAACTTGGAGGAACCTGGGCTGGTGAAAGGTGTCCCTGCCCATGGCAGGGGGTGGAACTGGATGGTCTGTAAGATCTCTTCCAACCCAACCATTCTGTGATGGTTCTAAATCCAAGCCCATTTCCTGGTAGTCGCATCCTTACCTCGGCAACTTCAGTAACTATTATTTGATATAAAGGAATTAACACTCTTGAAGGTTGGTGGAGGAAATCGTGGTTGTCAGATTGGGAATGTGATAGAACACGATCATTTAAAAGGCACAGGCAGGGAAGCAGTGTCTGTGTGGATTAAAAGTTAGCTTTGGAACATGGTCATGCATCTGACATTACCACATGGAAACAGAAAAAAATGGGGGTGTGGGTGATGCTTGGTGTGCTTTTAGGCTCTTTTGTTAGGGAGGACTACAAACCCCTGTGGTAGCAGGGTCAGTGTGTCTCCAGTTAACCTGCTTGTCCCTGTTGGAGGCCTTGCAATGGATTCATCAGAGAGATCCAAGGACCCCAGTGCTGCTACAAACAGGGGTGTTGCCCCAGAGTTCCCTGTGACTGCAGCAAAAAGTGTCAGACTGGGTAAATGGCAGCACCAAAAGCACTCTGTGAGTGGTTCTGGAAATACTATTTCCTCATAATGAAAAGAAAAAGTTATCTCATTATTTTGCTGTAGTGTGTTCTTCTCTTGATGCTCAAAAGATGTGCATCCATGAGTGGAGGGAGCCTCTGTGCTCACCTTGCATCACCTGGGTGACTTCCCATGTTGTTCCCATCTCCAAAGGGGAGGAAAGGCTACAAGTGACCTCCAGCATCTCCCACCAAGCCATTTACAGAAAAGGCCAAGCAGAGAGCACATCTTGTGAGATATATCCTAAAAAACTTGCCCATCAAGAATAGGACACAGATGGATTGTCAGTTGACTATAAAAGTCCCATTCAGTCAGAAATGGATTTCAATAATCAAGTGCATTTTTGACGCAGTTTTGGACCTGGCTGAAAAATGTTCCTTTTTATTTTATTATATGGCATTTATTAACACAGCTCTTAGCTATGTTAATGCAACCCCAGTGGTATTTGCATGGACTCCTAACAGACACTTCTTGTGAACTCCACACAGCAAATGTGACCAGGAGGAATCTGACCCAACCAACCTTTCCTTTGCAATCAGCTTGGGATCCAAACCAAACCTCTGGTGCTCCCAGCATTGCTGCCCAAGGAACCAGGCATCCTCCAAATAAATACTGAATTGCAAATCTGTGGCAAGTTGGGAATAAATCTGCCTCACCTGAAGTGGAAGAGAAGGCAGAGTTCAAGGCTGCCACTGAACTGGTGGCCAAATGCCAATCCCATTCAGTTCAGGGCAGTATAAAATGATTCATCTGACAGGCTGACCCACTAGGTTGGGAAAATAAGGCCATATAACTCTTTCCTAAGTCTCACAGCAGCAGTTCTGTGCCCTGCTGAATGGCATCCATCTCCCTCCATGGGCCATTCACTCATGCAGAGCCTGTGCAGGACCTCAGCCACACTTCCAAAGTGCTGCTGCTATTCACTGTTGCTGGTGGTTTTTATTTCCACACCTCTTCTCCACGTACCTCCTAGAGCCCCTCATTTGCAGTCTCCGAGCTTCCTTGCTCACCTTCCCCATTTACATATTTGGCTTCGCTCAGATGCTTTCCAGACTGCTTTGGGGTTGGGTTTTCCCCTTCCTCCTCTCCCTGTGTGAGCAGTAGCACACCTTTCCCAGCCCCATGGCAGCAGCCTGTGCCCATGAGCAGCAAACGAACAAGGACGTAAAACATGCGTGGGGAGGAAAGTCATTACGAGATCACACACCAAAACATTTCAGATCTGGATTTTTTTTTAAAAAAAGCCACACATGCTTATTTCCTCACTCCTAAATCCTCCTTCTTGTGTGCATTAGGGGTGCACAGCAGGCAGTCCTGCTCTTTGGAGGAGCTGGTGCCCACGGGTGAGTGGCAGCAGCACCGTGCAGTGCCCGATGCTCCCGCGGCCACAGCGCCGTGGTGGCACATTGTTGTGGGTCCCTGCAAGAGAAGCACAGGGATGGCTGGGCACAAATATCTCCTGAGCCTTCTGGGAGCTGTGCTTGAACAGCTCCCTCTCCCATCCCAGGCCCTTGTACTGTTGTTGATGCCCTATTGCATCCCACTGCTGCCAACAGAGCCCATCCCTCTGCAGCTCCTGGGGCCTGCTGTGCTGATTTCATCATTTCACCTCTGAAATCCAGATTTTGACACTCTCACTCTACACTACAACTCCCTTCTGCTTCTGCATCTGCCTGTAAAGCTGAAGGCTTTGCTGTTTATTTTTTTGCGGGCACCAGGGCAGATTTATCCCTGACAGAAGGCGCCTGTTCCCGGTCTGTCCTCAGGACTCCTCTGTGCCCTGCCTGTCTGCAGGACTTTACCTTGCTGTTTTCCAAAAGTGCAAATGCTACTATGTTGGATCAGACTGGGATCTGTCTAGCCCAGCATCCTGTCTGGCACCAAAGGCTTTGGAGTCACAAGAAACCCCAAATCAACATTTATGGGCCAGCAGCCCCGTCCCCCAGTCTCGCCAGCGATGAGAACATTCGGTGGCCCTGTCCTGCTCCACTGCTATTTTTGCTCTGCAGTTCACACTGGAACCAGTGCAATTTTAAATTCTAATCCTTGGATACTAAGGATGCAGTAGTTCTCTTTGAAAAGATTTACTACTAATCTCTCTGGTGCCTGTGACAAAGGATGGTTTCTCAGCATTACCTCGAATGTTAAAATATTAATGAGGGAAGAGTTTGGTAGCTGGCAAAGGCTGCCTGTGCAAGCACTGGAGATGGACTTAATGATCTCTGTGCCTTTGCTACTGCAAAATGAACATCTTACACAGGAGAGATTAGACAGACCTGACACCTTTAATAAAATATGGCCTGTATTTCTACAGATGTATTTAAAGTCATTTAAATCCTTTAATGTTTTATGAAATAGCAAAGCTTTGTGTGAATCTATTTAGAATAGTCTTTAAGCACTGCAGTAGGTTTTATTTTGACCCAGCTCCCATTTGTAATGTGCTCACTCTTTATATCATGTTTATATATATATAATTTTTTTCCGCCCAGATGACTTTTTGAAATGAATAAAATGCCTATAAAAGGTGCCTGGTTGATAGTGCTACAGACTATAGCCAAGAGTTTCCAAATGGGCTGCCTGTGGGAATCTTAAATCTCCACTTATGGGCTGAAACAAGCAGCCTGGTTTTCCTCTACTCTTGGCATCAGTGTTCCCACCAAGCCCTGTCTCTCCCAGGTGTCACCTTGTACCAGGACACGGCCACTGTGAGCACAGATGTCTTTGAAGAGAGACTGGCAACCCCCAGGCAGGGCTTGGTGGCCACTCTCAGCCTGAGTCAGTACCAAAGGTGGTCCCTAGGAGAGCCTGGGGGTCTTCCCTGAGTATCTGCTTTGGCTTCCCCTGGTTTGGGATGAGGACAAAGCTGCTGTTCTTGAAAACTCTGAACACCCCATCTGTTTGTCCCCAGTGCTCAAAGGGGGGAGGCAAAGAAAAGAAAACTCCAAGTTCCTTCCAGCATCTCCCTGCTGCCCCAGGACTCAGGACATGCTTTTGGTGGCACTGTGCTGCTTCTGTTTGTGCTGCAGCGTGAGATGCCAGGGAGGTGCATCCCTGCCCCTTGGGGAACGCTGGCAACCTGTTCCTGAGCAGAACACAAACCTTTCAGCTGCTCCCAGAGAAAATTATGGCTCTGAAATGTCCCGACATGCAAAGGAGGGCCTGGAGCAGAGGAGCTGCTGAGCTCAGCAGGATGCTGAAGGCAGCAGA
This sequence comes from Manacus vitellinus, assembly GCF_001715985.3. Classification (NCBI taxonomy): domain Eukaryota; kingdom Metazoa; phylum Chordata; class Aves; order Passeriformes; family Pipridae; genus Manacus; species Manacus vitellinus. The sequence goes on along the minus strand of NW_021939798.1, from coordinate 3,182,703 downwards.
GGAGCCCTCCTTGCCACAGGCATGACCAGCCCCAGCTCAGCCACCTCCACAGGTCACCATCACCCCTGGGCTGTGGCAGGAGAGCAGAGAGGGTGCTGATGAGAAGGGTGCTCACCTGAGCTCTCTGAGATCGCTGCAGAGGCCACAGCTGTTTAGTTCAAGGGTTTGCTGCTGGGGTCTTGGTACAGTTTTGAACTGCAGGAGTGGAAAGCCTTGTGCTTTGGGACAGGGACTGGAAGGGGAGAGGAGAGGCAAGAGTGAGCCCCTTGCCCTGGAGATGGCTTGACCCCCCACTCGAGGAGGCAGGGGCTGTGCTGTCCCCACAGTGCCCTGCCCAGGCACCCAGGGCTCAGCTCCATGGTCTGGCCTTGGTGACAAACCACTGACTGAGCAGCTCCATGCTGATCACCAGGGCTGTGGGTCCTCACCCCTCCTCACCCCTCTGCCCATGCAATACTGGGCCAGGTGGACATCAGTGAATAACTGATCTTTTAGTGCACTGGTTATTCTACAAAAAGCCCTACAAAAGCTCCGTGGGTTCAACTGTGTTCCCAGAACTCAAACATTTCTGTTTAGAAAAGGAATGTAATGTGCTCTAAAAGCTACGTGAAGGATGGGGAATCTCCCATTTCCCTGCAGCAGGTCAGGAACGTGGGAGATGAGGTTCAGTTCCCACGACTGCCTGGTTACAATCTGAACCCTTTTCTCCCACAGAAGGACTCCAACAAGCAGACCATTATAGTGCATGCTCAGGCAAGCTCCATCCCATCATGGCACCAGTTCCACTTAGTGCAAAGTATTTACCTGGTCTCTGAGACAAGGGGCAAAAGGATGTGACTGATCCTGTGGGTCTCTAGTTCTGAACTGTCCTAGGAGGAGATTACACAGTCCAGGTGTCCCCCTGGCACACAGGACACCTGAGCTGGGGCTGCCCACATCCCTTGTGAGCAGTCCAAACCCTTGAGATGCTGGTAAACCAGCTCTCTGTTTCCCACACTCCTTTGAAGCCAGATTTGCATTTAACTTGCTTTTGTTACAGTGCCTAAAATGAGCCCTTTTTTTTTTTTTTTCCAAGAGGGAGCTGAACGGAGCATTGCACAGCCACACAGTTTTGGTGGATTGGCTCAGGAGAGCAAGCTCTAAACTCAGGCTTTAGTTACCTCTGGCCAAGAGGTGCATTTCCAGTGCTGTGAGCTGCCTGTAGCCATATGGGCATGTGGAGCTCTGGGCTCCAGGACTAGAAAGAAGTGAGGTCCCCCTTGCATGTGAATGGGTCAAACATTCAGTTTTTTCCTCCAAAAGAATCACAGAATGGTTTGGATTGGAAAGGACCTTAAAGACCTTCTCATTCCAACCTCCTTGCCATGGGCAGGGACACCTCCCACTAGCCCAGTTTGCTCCAAGCCCCGTCCAACCTGGCCTTGGACACTTCCAGAGATCCAGGGGCAGCCACAGCTTCTCTGGGCAACCTGTGCCAGGGCCTCCCCACCCTCATAGGAAATAATTCCTCCCTAATAGCTTATCCAAATTTTCCTCTTTTAGTTTAAAACTGTTCCCCCTTGCCCTATCAGTAAAGCACAAGTGACATCCGATCTGCAAACACAGATGACTTTAATAAAAAGAGAGGCTCCTGCCAGTAATACCACTCTTGTTTCTGCAGCTTGTTGCAACATCTTAGGATAAAAATAAATATATTTATTTGCAGCTGAGCTTATAGAGGGCTGCTTTATGTAGGAACAGCCTCGGTCTTGCAGGCCAGTTATGGCACAGTCGGTGTGTTGTAAACGCCAGGGCAGTGGGTTAACAGCTCTGCCCATAAAACCAGCTCAAAGCCTTTCCCTGTTGCTGTGCTTTTAATTTCCCCATTCAGAGGCTGGGGAGAGCAAAGGCAACCTGCATATGGAAACTTTTAATTAAACTACTAATATAGACTCGAGTCATTTCTGGTGGAGCTTTAAGTAGTCTGTGGGAGAAGTGCTGAGTTGTGGGAGAGGAAGGCAGCGTTTGTCTCCAGCCCTGGAATTTGTCCATTCATCAGTCGTCCCAGGAGTTGAAGCTGATCCAATTGCATGTCAACAACATTGGCCATGCCTCATTAGAAATCAGTTGTAAAAAGTTTTTTAAAAGAGCATTAATTCATCTTGTTTCTTTTTTTTCCCCCTCCTTTGCTGTGGATTTTCGTCACCCGTAGTGAGAATTTTAGGGGAAATTGTTTTGGAATGGCTATTTTCCAGGGCGGACAATTTCTTTTTTTCTCTGGTAGAAATTTGGGCCAGTCTTTTTAAAAATGAGTATCTAAAGTCAGGCTTCCAAACTGACAGTCTGATTTGCAAGTTGAACAACGAAAGGACATCAAAGGAGCTCAGCTGGTCGGAATATCACCCACTTCCCGAGGTGCATTGCCATGAACTCTGGAGTTCCCTGTTTTTATAGCTCAGCTCAGCCTCGGTGATGCAATAAACCCCTGATAAATGGCTCCAGCCAGATTTCCTGAATTTTCTTTGTGACACTGACTCCACTGCAGAGACAGTGTATCAGGTTACTGCTTAGGGTCGGTGCTGGTTTACTTTATCTTCCTTACACAGGTATAAATGGATCCACCAACCCTAAGGAAATAAAAGGGTGCATTTGCAGGGCAATCTTTCACACACCTTCTCATCTCTGTGCAAATGACCATGATGGGCTTTTTGCTGGTGGCTTTTCTCCACTGAAGCTCCATTTAACTAAGCAAAAAGGGCTTCTAATTTACACTATGGGATCAGACCCAGCCTTAATTCACTGGCATTTTATACTTCTGTTAGTTGCTCATATTCATCCAAGGGCACCTGAGTCCTCCTTGTACATGAGGAGGCCAGAACCAGACACTCCCCAAGTCAGGGGGCTGGGAGTTCCTGCGAGCAGCAGTTGGCTTTCCCAGCACTTTTCGATGTTCTGAATGTATATTCCTCATACTGGCATGCAATGGAAGCTTTCCTGATGCCTTGTGTGGAAGTGGGAGCCATCCTCACCCCAGCCTGGGGAGAGGAGGGAGCAGTCCCTCTCTGCCACACAGCATGGGAGTTTTCCAGGTAGCAGGCAGGACCCCTTATCTATCTCCCATAGACACAACACCACAAAAAAATCTCTTTCACAAAGACATGGAAGAAATCAAATGTCACCCAGAGCATACATCCCAGAGCTGGCTCCTGGCCGTAGGCACTCACGTGGGACGTGCCGTGCGAGACTGTGAGTGCTGCTGAGGCACTTCCCTACAGCTGGGAGAAAGTGAACCATTATTTACCATTCTTTGTTCCTGTTTACATTCAAAAACCCCAGGGAATTATTTTGTTAAATGAGTAGTTGCTGCTCCTCAAAGAAAATATTTAAGTTTCTATAGCAAGTGTGTGCTCCTTACACACCCAGCCCGTCTGGTCACACCCCCACGTGTTTGAACCCATTTTCACTCAGCTAAGAAACAACCTTCTGTTCCTTCTGGAGCAGGTATTAATATTCTCTGGCTCTGGCTTACAGCTTATCTTTGCACAGCAAAGAGGAATTCAGCAACTATCAGTTTGCTACTGGGATTTCTGAGCAGCCACGGGACACCTTGGCCTAATAGAAGGTCATCGCACTGAAAGGCAATTTGTTTAGGAAGGAACAAAATAATTCAGCAGGATGGGGAGTGGATTCAGGAGAGAAATCTAAAACTTTAGCAACCTGAAGCTTCCCTGGCATTTCAGAAATTCACAGTGCAGAAACAAAAGGCTGGGTCTGATGTGAGGGGCAGGGCTGGCAGAGGGGAGCAGAGGTGGGCACGAGGGCTCTGCCAGCCCCTCTGTGACCTGGGCAACTCACCCAAGGAGGATTAACAAAAGCAATGCCGTGAACTTGGCTCTGCGTGGGAGCTCAGCCATTAGAGGTGATTTTGAACTCCCCCATGAGACTCTTCTTGCCTTACCTCCACTGGAATAATGGGAAAAAAGATATTTCCCTTCTGGCTCATCTGAGGCTGTAAATGCTTTGGGACAGGCACTGTCTCCTGCTGTGCCTGTGCCACCCACATCAGATCTGGGCCACCACCGGGTCCATCAGGACCGAACTAAATTACAGGAAGGCTAATTAATACTAAATGACTGCAACAGTTACAATACTGTGATACAGGAGGAGAGAATTAGGTTTCAGACAGGTAGTTTGGGGAGTCTGGTGAGCACAGTGTGCTGGGAAGGACAAACTTTTCAAGGGAAGGGGTGAGTGATGGTCCAGGAGAAAGTAGGACAGATGCAGAGCTGCTGTCTGTTAGCCCAAATCCTGCAAGGGGAGGGGGATACACCTCTTTGTGCCAGTCTGTTCCCATCCTTAGGGATGTTTTTACATGGAAAGAGGAAAATATGACGACCAAGGAGTGGCAAAACAGGGAGACTGTGGGGAAGTCGGAAGGAGCACGAAGTTTTCCAGCAGGAAGGAGGATGCCTTGCCAAGCAGGGGAGGCTTTCAGGGAGATGGCAAGGGCAGCTGGATGAGTGACTGCTCCCGGAGGCATCGGGAAGGCTTTTAGACATCTATCATGGGGACACAAGAGGCAAGAGGGAAAGTAGCTCCATCAATAAATAAGGAGGAAGATTAAATTAATGGGGGCTCTGAAATGGCTGAGCAGCTGAACTCCCTTCTTAAAAACCAGTCGTTAACAAGAAAAATAAGGGAAAGCAGTGCTGTGTGGACTCTGACTGATGTGAGCAGCCCCTGCAAAACCTCACTGAGGTGGAGGAAACTTGTCCTCTGTGCTCAGGCTCCTATGTGTGGTGCCTGAAGTTAATTAGTGTGAACACTCCATTCTCTGTGCCCTTGCTCCCCGTCTGTAAAGGGGCGATAACAGCACTTCCCTCTTCCCTTGGTTTTATCTGCTTGATTTTACTTATCTATGGCCTGGGCTGCATCTTACGCTGTATTTATGAAGCACTCAGTGCCATGTGATCCTGATCTTGGCTAGAGAGCTTAATTCAGGTAGTTTGTAGTGAGAATGGAAAAAAAAAGCCCTGGCCAAAATCAGGACGTTCCCTCCCGGACACAGCCCACAGACACCAAAGCTGGATTTGTGGTGCATTTCACGAGTGCTGAACTGTATTTTAAAACACTGTCATGAAATAGGCTGAAATAAGTTCAGAGGGTTTTTTTTTTTTTTTATTTAGGAAGGGAAAGTTTATGATAAAAAGCTGAATTTATGGCGTAGTTCTGAAAGGAACATTTACGAGGATTTAAAAAACTCAGAAAGCTTCCTTAATGCCGTAGTAATGAAGGTGCCTTAAGGGATTTAAACTATGCAGTAGCCAAATTCAGGTCAGATAAAGTTGCTGTTAATGATGCAACTCCTTCAAGTTTCCCCATGTAACAAAATTAGGCTTGAACTTCACTCATTTTTGAAGAACTAAGAAAGAATTGGTTGGAAAATACCAAAGACAAACTGCTTGGACTGCACGGAAAATTACAAAGGTCTCCTGAAGGTGAACGTGTGACCAAAAAGACCTGGGCAACCACCACATATAAATAAGTCATGTTGGCCTGTTTTGAAAACAAACAGTGCCTTGACAACCCAATGCAGGACTGGCTAATGAGTGGTGATGGCCAGACCAGTTTTACTCAGTCTCCCTATTTGCTACAAATAAGTGGAAAATAGCTTTTCCTTTACAAAAATCTTTCTCTCTGTTGCTCCAGCTCTTACCTGGGTGATGTCCCTCTGTGAAGTGTGGCTGTCCCCTCCCTGTTTCTCTCTCAGAGGTCCAGATAGGGCAGCTTGGTGATTATTAGTTCTTAAAACCAGGGTAGTTATAAATGGTCTAATGGGCAGAGCACTGAGGGGTTTTCATGGTATTTTATGTGAATCTGAGCCCTCTCTGTGACAGGGCTGATGACACTGAACTGAGAGCTCTGAGACTCATGTGCTACACAGAGGTTGCTTTTCTTGTTACACAGTCACCAATCTCTCCACACCATCAGGTACCACATCATGATGTGGTCACACCCAAAATCAGTTCTGGTTTCAGCAGGTTTGTCTCATTCCAGTTTTAATGGACACTAAACATATTTGCAACCAAGCTTCATTTTGATTCAAATGACCAACAAAACTCTGATTTTTTTTTTTTACCTCTTTTCCTTTTTATTTTTTTTTCCTCTCTTACATTTAGAAGGGATGGAGGAGACTTCTGAGGCATCTTCAGTAGCTTCCTGTGCTGCTGTGCAGTTCTCCTCAACCCAGACATTGTGTTTCATATTTCATGTAGCTCAGCACAGTGGCTGCAAACCAATACTGTGAAAACTTTGTGATCCACCAAGCTGATGAGGTCGGGTCCATCAACTCCCTCCCTCCAGAATGTGCATAATGAGTTACTCTGAGAAAGCAGCTCTCAAGAAGCAATTTTTGCAGGCTTTACTTTGTTTCAGTGACCCACAAAGCTACCAACCCCTTGTTCAGACGGGGATTTGGTGAGTCCCAGGAACTGGACATCCAATATTGCTTGTCACAGCACAAAACACAGCTCTTTGCACCTTAAAAGAAATTTTAATTATGGATTGATAGACCAGGCAGGGAAGAAATGTCAGCCTCTCTCAGTGAATCAAAGCATTCAGCTGCACTCACTGTCTTGCGTTGCTTTCCACCAGGCTGGGCCAAGCAAAGCCACTGCTAATCAGCTGAGAGAACTGCAAATGTTTTGAAATACTGTGGATTGGGAAAAGCCCATGATTTGGGCAGACATGAAATATTGTGTGTAGATATAAATAAATATTGTTCCCAGCTCAGCCTCTGGCTCGTCTCCAACATGCCACAAATTCATCAAAACCTGAATGGGGCAGTGTGTTAACAAGTGCCTGACAGACTATGAAAACTGCCCGGGGGGTGCACATGCTGTACTTGACCAGCTCCCCTTGTTTGCCAAAATTAACCCTTGGAATATGGCAGCCCTGAGCAGAGCCAGCCCCCGGAAAACGAGGCAGGATTTGCTGTGAGCTCGGGCTCGTCGCTTCGGCGGCGTGCGGGAGATGGAGGGTGGGGGTGAGTTACATTGAGCTTCTCTCAATATCGATGTGAGAGCTGCCAGAGGGAAATAAAGAGCCCTGGGTGGAAGAGAGCTCTCACCCTGATCAGAACAGCCCACCTTGTTATCTGCAGAGCAGCAGGGACAGATCTGCGATAGCTAAAACTTGACTTTTAAAACCCGTGTTCTGAATTACTGAGGATCTCAAAATGGCTTATCTGTAGGCTGCCTCTTTCATCTCTTGCTATTTTTAATAGCCCATTATGAATCATTTTGATATGTTCATAAATGTTATCCTTTCTCCACGTTCTTTGCTGTGGTTGTCAGCTGCCGAGTCTAATACAGGCATGGTTAGTTGGGCTGGGATGTGAGAGTTGCAAAAAATGATGGTTGGGCTGCATGATTTATAACAATCCTGACTGCCCTAAATGTACACAAATGAGGAGAAAGTGTATTCTGCTTTTCTATAATCAAGACATCTCCAGTATGCTTTCTTTTAGGACGAGGGAGGTGCTCAGGTCCTGGTTTGTCTCTCAGGTAGATGTTCCCCATGGGCTCCAGCTGGAGTCAACAGCACCCCCACACCTGTTTTGGGACAGGCAGGAACCCAAACAGGCAGCCTCTGAATAACTTGCCTGGTACATAAGCCCCCTCCCCTGTTGAGGGGTTTCTGCACAGTCTGCCAACATCTCCATGAGACATTCTTCCATGGGGGCTCAAAGCCAACAAGGAAGATTTCCAGCACCACTCTCCTCCCTGGAGCAGGGCCACTCAACCTGTACCCTGCAGCCTTCCCCCATGTGTTATTCCAACCACAGGCTCTCCCTTTCCTGAGGATCTGATGGGAACAGTCTGCAGGCAGATGAATTGTCCTGACCTTGACAGCCTTCTCCTGGTATCAGCTTGCTTAGGGCCTTGGATCTGCAGCCTGTGGGCCACAAACAGCTTGTAGAGTTTGCAGTCGATAGGGCACATATGGTATTTCTCTAAAAAAAGAGACTTGCTGTGTCTTGGATGTATTTTGTGACGTAGAGATCGACTGAAAACAAAAGCAAGGCATTGATTTCCTTTGCCCATGTAGCATCCCAGGCTGCAAGGTGCTGGGGAAGGACACAGATTACAGCCAAGAGCACTAGGACTGAGGGGCCTCTCCTGCACCTCCAGTTGCCGACTCTGATGTGTTTCTCTTATGTGACATTTTTTTCCTCGGAAATTAAATTGATTCTCTCACAAATCAGAAAATAGAAAACATTCCTCCCTTCGCAGTGAGAGGAAACACTGGAGTTTCTCACTCTTCTCCCACGAGAGACTCATCTAGCTTAGCACCCAGGAGCAGGAGGGAAGCCAGACACCCTCCATGTCCCATCTCCCACCTCCCATTTGGGAAGGCTGTGCTCACTGGTGAGGTAGGTGTAAAGAAATCATTGCAAGGAAGTGCTGCTTCCTAGGGCTTAACCAGGCAGCAACTAACCAGCCAGGAAGGGAAGGCATAAGGGGAATAAGATGATGAGTGGTTACAACCTCAATTATGTTCCACAGCTGAAATGCAAATCTTCCCCTCACACCATGCCCTCATACCCTGCTTGGGCACAGGCACTGATTCACAGGAGAAGTGCCAGTGTCTGAGTCACCAGGACCACTTCTTGCAGTGCTGTGGGTTTTCCCCAGGTATCAACCCAAGTAATAACATGAACAAATTTTGCTTCACTGGTGCAAACCTTGCTCAACTCTTTTCTTACCTGGTGAGAGGCTGGCAGCCCCAGGGGGTAAGGAGAAGCTTGCCCACCTGCCATGTGCTGCAGGGCAGTGTGGGGATAAAGCCTGAGCAGCCCTTGCCTGCAGCACTCCCTGTGTCACCAGTGCCACTGTCCCCTCCTTCTGTGAGCCCTTCAGTCTCACACTGCTGAGAAGCTGCAGGGGCTACATTAACTGCACCAGGATCTTCCATCATTGCACTCAGGCCTTTCTGAGGTGAGGATGAGGTAGGCAGAGGAGCAGAAGAAATCCTGCATGGCCATGGGGCAGCTGGGCTTTCCCTAAGAGCAAAGCTGCTCCACAGGGTCACAAAACAAAACAGTGCCCTTTCAGCATGGAAAATGGGCATTAAAGCTCTCCCTAATCTGACTTTGGGTGTTTTGCTCAGAGCTGTAACAGAAATAATTTATGAAATCCTCACATCAATTATATAATGGCATAATTGCAAAGCTCAGGAGTGTTGTTACCCTTGCAAGCCCGTGATTTGCACCTATGTGTCTGGTGCTGCTATGACAGCAGAAGGGTTTTTTTGCTGAATTCAAGAAACCCTGGTGCTGAACAACTGTCCAAACAACCTGGAGCTAAGGGGCTTGTGATGCTTCTTACATAAAGGCTCGGAATAGTACAGAGCAGGAGGAAGTAACAGGGACCAGGAAATGTGCTGGAAAGCTGTGAAGTCTGTGAGACAAATAACTGAGGGTGCTGAGGAAGCTGAGCTGATGTTCCAGGCACGGCTGGCACAGGAGAGGACACGTCTCACACACCCCAAGTGGAGCAAGAACAGGGTTGCCAGCGGGGCTGCAGTCACAGCTGTCACTGGGGTGGCTGAACAGCTCCTCTTCCCTCACCTCAATGACAAGTGGACAGTTAATTAGGGATGTGTGAGTGTTACCAGTGGATCTGGTTCCATTTGCATTTAAGTCAACAGAAGCATTTATTGATTGGCTTCAGTAAGAGAGGGTTTGGGGTTTAGGTTTCAGGATGAAGTGTATGGATGTGCAGAAACTGGACAAGAGGAAACGGCCTCAAGTTGCAGCAGGGGAGGTTTAGATTGGATATCAGGAGAAAATTCTTCACTGAAAGGGTGGTCAAGCATTATAATAGGCTGCCCAAGGAAGGGGTGAAATCACTCTCCCTGAAGTGTTCAGAAATCCAGAGTAGGGTTGTGTGGCTTTCTCACACACTTTGGGCAGTAATTCAGACACTGCAAATTGTCCTTTCCTGACTGGGGTCAAGACCTGCACTGGTGGGAAGGCTTAGAGAGCTGGCAAAGGTGCCTTAGGACAACCATGGTCTTCCACCATTGGGTAAGGAGGAGCAGGCTCCAGTGGGCAGAAGGACAGGATTCACAGCCACTGTCATGGATCATTTCTCAGAGCCATGCTCCTCTTACAGTGTCCATCTCCATTCCCAGCCCTCCAGGCTCACAACATCCTTGAAAGCCTGGTTGGGATGGCAACAAACATGGAGAAAAACTTCACACAAGCAGCTGCAGGGGACAGAGGCTGTGCTGAGATACAGGGGACAAAATCTGTTTGCTCCCTCTTTATTTCATTTTGGAGAAAGGGTAGGAGAAAGAAGCTATGAAGATTTGTGAAGAGTCACCCATGAAAGAAAGCATAAGTGAAGGAACTCCGTCAGTGGAAGTAGAAGTGAAAGAGCAGTGCCATACTTGGACACACCAAAGGAAAAGCAGGGAGATGCCTGCTGAAGATTAATGGGGGCCTGATGGATCTACTCAGTCCAAAATTTACATTCAAGGATCGGAGACAAAGTCATTCAAATGAGGGCAGCACAGAGTAAGAATTGCTTCCAGGAGCTGGAGCCCACAACAACTGAATCAGGACTGTTTGGGCATCATTTGAAGGGAGGAGGAAGCTGAAGCTGTTTCCTGGAGCTTGGCACAGGAGACTTCATCATGCTCAGTCAGCCCCTGCAGAGGGATGGGAGACAGGGACTGAGCAGGTGGGTCCTGCAGGTGCTGCTGCTGCCAAATTCTGCTCAACTGGGCAAAAACACCACCAAGGGAGAAGAAAAATGAGGCAGAAGAGCACTCCTGCCAACCTGGGTGCTGCAGGGGGGTTACACCTCACCAGAGCAGGGTGGTGGGCTGATGGGGACAGCAAGAGGTGGCCTGAGGGTGGGCGGACAAGAGTGATGGGGCAGAGGGAGGAGAGGAAGGAAGGGCCATCCTGTAGGACTCAGCACCCACACATGGCTCCCACTGAGAGCTGGGGTGGGCAAACCCAGCTGTGCTGGGGGATCCTGGGCTGTGGGCCTTGAGGAGCCTTGGTGCCTCAATCCCCTCTGTCGCTGCTGGGGGAGATCTCAGAGCTGTAGGCAAAGGAGTGAGCAGGGGGTTATAGCAACACACAGCTTTGCACCTGGTGTGAGAAGCTGCAGGCACTGCTGGGCTTTGACCACTAATGGCCATGTCTGTGGAGAAGACAAGCCTGCTGCCAGCCTTTCCCAGGATCAGGCTGGAGGGCACTTCCCCAAAACAGTTAATGTGTGTGCACCAAGCACTTCCTGAGCAGTTGCTGAGTACAGGAGATCAGTTATGCAAGCTGTTTCTTCAGTTTTAATCTGATTTCCTCCCTCTGCTCTTAATAAATCTTATTTTTATTAGATCTTCTGAGTCCTAAGCAGCTTGGGAATTTCACATAGATTTTTCCAGGAAAAGAAAGACCTCTGAAAGGAGGCATGAAAAAAAATACAGAAAGGGGCTCTGGAGATATTCAGGCAGCATTTCTCAGCTGAAAGAGCACAGGACACAGGTCCTTTTCTTCAGAAAGTAATTTTAAGGGCAAAGGGCTGCTGGAAATAGCTATTGTTGATTCTGGCTGAGAACTTTAAGGGATATGAGGTATCCCTGCTTGTCAGAACCAGCAATGCTAGTGAGAGTTAAAGAGGGATTGCTGATGTGATGGGGAACTGCAGGTTAAGGAGTTCCTTGGTGGACCTGTGTGTCTGTTTGCTGCTACCCTAAAGCAGGTTTTGCCATTTATTAGGGGTGATTCCCCTCATGCTGCCTTCAGTAAGGTTCACCCCCAGTTACCTGGCCCCATCACCTACATGTTTGCACCAGATTTTACATCGACTCCAAATCTGATCACAGCTGAATTTACACCAGACCTCTGCAAAGCTCTACCTAAGGAAAGGCTGGAAGTTTTTAACTTGAAGTGAGAGATTACAGCTCACAGTCCATTGCAGGTGGTGAACAAGCAACACAGGGTTTGCCAAAAAATGGCATCCCCCAGGGTCAGCACAAGGGCACCTTGGACAGCTGGGAAGAGGCAGCAGTTTCTAACTTCTGCTGATTTCCTATGGTATATTTGAACTCCACTTTGGGAAAGGAATCAGTCTGGCACAGCACTTCAGAAAGGCTACTGAACCCTGATCTACCAGGAATGCTATTTCATTTATTCTTGAAAGCTTTAGCTGCTCCAAAACACTGGAATCAGGATGGTGGAAAGGGTTTGGGAGTTTTGATGTGGGATTTTTTTTACCTGCTACTTTCCACTCAGTTATTTGCTGAGGACAAGTATTTAAACCATGGAATAAGCATGTTTCAGGCTCTCAGTTGGTACCAGTAGATTTTGCTCCTGGTTGTAAAATGTTTTTTATATAAGACTAAACTTATAGATATAGAATCTCAGACTCACAGAAGGGCCTAGTTGGAAGGGACCATAAGGATCATCTTGTTCCACCCCCCTGCCATGGGCAGGGACACCTTCCACTAGCCCAGGTTGCTCCAAGCCCCATCCAACCTGGCCTTGGACACTTCCTATGCTTCAGTCTTGCATTAATATACAGCTTGTGCCTCACAATGCTGAAAATCCCAGAAAACCCCAAATCCATGGCACTACAAGTGACTCAAAGAAGTACTTAACTGGTCATCAGGATCACTGGGAGTTTCTCAGTCACTGAAGCTGGGACAAGCCCTGACTCAAGGAGATGTAGCTGAGGTGTTGAGCAGAGATCTTTGGCTCAATACAGAGGCCTTAAGCAGTTAATCAACTTTCTACCATCACAGCCTGGCCTTTAATACTTTCTTAGATCTTTTTATCTGTTATTTCTCTGTTTCTGTTATGTCCCAGTGCCCTTCACATTGGACACTATTTCTTCCTTTACATCCTGGGCCCTCAAAAAGCAAACAGAGTTGGGCTCTAACTGACCAATTGCTCCAAGCTCCAGCTTCCCCCATGGTGTACTACTAAACTACACCCCAGCCACTGTTCTGAAATGATCTGCAAAGGTTACCACAATAACAGCAGGATGCCATCTTATTTATTTTTCTCTTGGCTTTTAAAGTTCCCTATCTGAAAGTACATCAAGTCTCTGTGGAGCTCTAACATCAATGCCATATTCTATGAAGCAAGGAAAATATAATATTTTTACAGTCGGTCTTTAAATCATTTTCTGACAACAAATCAATCTTACAAGAAGCCTTGTTGGTGTTATGAGTAAGAGAAGGAGAGATTTTGAGATTAAAGTAGAATAATAGTTTGCTGTCTCCACAAATTTATCCTTTCGTGTATCAAACCATTGCATTCCGCTGCTGAGCTCTAATTAAGCCCCACCAATCAGATTTATGATAGTGCTAATAGGAAAAAGGATCGTATAACGCTGTTAATATGTGCTCTATAATTAACATTAATGGCAGTCGTGTGGTTAAATGCCCCTCGCATCACCCTGAGAGCAGACCTGTAGGGGCAGGGTTTATAACCAAGGGAAGCACCACAGATACTGAGGAACTGCCCCTCTTGGCAGTCAGCAAAAAGTTAGAGATGCTGCAGGAATTGTTCTGCCCCACAATGGTGACCTGGTGACAGGAGATGAGTGTCCTGCAACCCCACAGCCCCCCACGTGGTCCTGTGACGTTGGTACCAGGGCTTTTATGAGCTCAGTGGTGGCAGCTGAGCAGGGAAGGTGCTGGGAGCTCCCTGGGAGGGCTGGGCTCCCCTTCCATCATCTGTAATCCCTGGTGCTTCCCAGAGCATCTGGTGGTGCCAGCTCCTGTGGAACCAGCGCTGTGCAGAGCTGAACCTTCAGGAATGAGATCCAAAGCTCCTGGAGCCCTTCTAGGCTGAAATACAGCTTTGACATTTGGACACTTGTGTCCACTAAAAATCCTAAGATTACTTTTTTTCTCTCTAGGAGCAGTTCTAGTGGCTAAACCCAAACGGGTATGTGACATTCCGTGCTCCTTAAATCATCATTATTGTTTCAAGAGGAGGTATTGCTCTGTCTCGAGGCCCATGGATAACATTCTCCTTGATTAGAAAAGTAGTGTTATACCCCCTCTCTCCAGGGGTGCAATTTATTGCCCAAGTGAAAGGCAATGAAAATCATTAAACCTTAAATCTCAGCCCTGACAGAGAACACTCGACTCCCTCAACCTTTTCCTCTCTGACCCAAACTGCCCTAAAACCAACCATCAATTCCAGCCCTCTATGCAACCATTGTGTGTGTTTGCTGTGTGATGTTTGTTTTATTTTTGCAGGTGTAAATTTGAGGGCAAATCTGGGGAAGTCACAAAAAGTAGAGACACAAACAGGAACTGTGAAGTGATATATGCTCAGTGGTGAGAACTCCGAGTAAAACAGGATATTAACTGTAAGAAATGTGAAGTCCTAATTTCTCCCCAGCTCCCCAAATAGAAGGAGAGTGGAAATAAATGCTTCAAAGTAGGATATTCTTGGTGAATTAGAGTGAGTGTTTTCATTTTATCTTCCTAATAATGATTTAAGATGACTTTTGCATGAATTTAAGCACTATAAAGAAATGAAAGCCTGGGAGGAAGATGGTTCTGAGGAAGATTTCCATGATAAAATATGGAGAATGAATTTCAAAAGCATTTAAGTGACTTATAGCCTACATCTCCTGAACTTAAACTCTTAAGAGAAAACATTTTAAAGATGCCTGGGGGTGCAATTATGCTTTACAGCTGGAGCAGACCTAACCATTCCCTTCCCTTTTTGTTCAGACTCCAGTCCAAGGCCCTTCCTCTGTGCCCTACTCCAGCTTTCAACCTGTCAGCCCCTGTGCAGGGCGAGTACAAACAGTTTAACCAGCAAAATTAGCAATTTGTCCTCTGCAGATCAGCAATTTGAGTCAGTTTAGCACAGGATCCAGAACCCCCAGAACGTGTCTGAGGGCAGGATGAGGTGACAGCTGGGTCAGTTCTTCAGCATGACCCCCCTGCAATGTGTATTTTCAACCAAGGAGTATAGAAATCAAACTTTCGTCTTCCAAAATTACTTTACTAACCAAATACAGATTTGATTTGATTTTTTTTTTACCAAGTGTTTGGCTATTTAAAGCTCGGATCCTTTTGGGAACGAGACTCCATAGAATGAATTTATTTTTTCTTAGCCCTCCCTTGGCTTTTTTACAAGCATGTCTCGATGCCCCCACGCACTTCTGGTCACCCTCTCGCTGTGTCACGGACACCACATCCATCTGATGGGGATACCAAGTCCTGCCTGGGGCTGTTCCCTGGGGATGAGCCCAGGGATGCAGCAGAGGGAACTGTCTCAGTGCCTGGCAGAGGCCCTGAGGATGCTCCAAGCAGGGCTCCAGGTGTTTCCTCATTGCAAAGGTGTCCGAGGTCTCCTGTCTGGACCCAGTTCCCACCTGAACGCTGTCACCTGTCCCTGTATCCCAAGTCCAACCCCCAGGGTCACTGATCGGTTCACTGGGTGGGAAGCTACTCTGGGACTTGCTCTGCAGGACCAACCTCACCCACATCCCCCCCAAAGAACTGCTGTTCTTTGCCATAACAACTTGTTATAATAAAAGTCCTGAATTCAGTTTACTTTTGGAAACTTTTTGTTTTACATTGTCTACGTTTTCACTGTTTGTTCCTCCATGGAAAAACTGTGCTGACCACACAGAATGTAGAATGGTCATTTACATTTTCATCTCAGTGTTGATGAGACATCTCACGTTTTGGACTTGGCACAACTGGTTTTGTTGCATATCCATAATTTTCTTCTTCATTATGTGCAGTGCTGTGTCCAGTTCCGGGCAAGAGAGACAAGGAGCTACAGGAGAGAGTCCAGAGGAGCCCATAAAGGTGATGAGGTGTCTGGAGCATTTTTGATGAGGAGAGACTGCAGGAGCTGGGCTTGGTTAATCTGGAGAAGATGGAGAGGGGATCCCATCAATCCATACAAATATCTCCAAGGAGTGTCAGAGGACGGTGTCAGACTTTCCAGTGCTGCTCAGTGACAGGAGCAATGGCCATAAATTAAAACGCAGGAAGCTCCACCTCAACATGAGCAAGAACTGCTCTCCATGGAGGTGGCAGAGCCCTGGAACAGCTGCCCGGGGAGGGTGTGGAGTCTCCTCTCTGGACACATTCCAGCCCCACCTGGATGTGTTCCTGTGTCACCTGCTCCAGGTGACCCTGCCTGGGCAGGGGGCTGGACTGGGGGAGCCCTGGGGGCCCCTCCCGACCCAAACAATCCCGCGATTATTTAAAAACAAACAAACAAAACCCCCAAAGCAAAACCAGGGCATTTATTTCGCGCCGGAAAAAGAGCCGGATGAGACGAAAGGAGCATGTCTTTGGCTACTCTGCCGTGCCACTTTCACGTGGGAGTTTCAAATTTAGGTGTGTAAAACTCTCTGTAGCCCAGGGGCACGGCCGCCCCTGACAGCAGGGACAACCCCGGGACAGCCGATCCTCACGGTAAGGACAGCCCCGGACAGCGCCCCTCACGATAGGGACAGCCCGGGACAGCCGCCCCTCACGGTAAGGACAGCCCCGGGACAGCGATCCTCAAGGGCCGGACAGCCCCGGGACAGCCGCCCTCACAATAGGGACAGCCGTCCCTCACGGTAAGGACAGCCCCGTCCCAGCCCCGGCCGGCCCCAGCAATGGCCGCTCCGCCTCTTCCGCGCTGACCCGGAAGGCGTCTGGGGGTCACGCGGCAAAGATGGCGGCGCCCAGGCGCTGAGGGAGGCCGGCGGAGCAGCCGCGGCCATGAGCGCCGCCCGCGCCCGCCCGGGCGCTCGCAGGTACCGCGGGGATGGCGGTGGGGGGCCGGTGGAGCGGGCAGGGCTGGGGACACCCTGGGGCTGCTCTGGAGAGTCATACCCGGAGCGTGCATGTCCCTGTGAGTGCCGTGCGTGGGGCATCCATGTGTGACCTTCTGTGCGGGGATACCTGTGTGTGTCCTGTATGGAGCATCCATGTGTGTCCTTCTGTATGGGAATACCTGTGTGTATCCTGTATGGAGCATCCATGTGTGTCCTTCTGTATGGGAATACCTGTGTGTATCCTGTGTGGGGCATCCATGTGTGCCCTTCTGTATGAGGATACTTGTGTGTATCCTGTATGGAGATCCTGTGTGTGTCCTTCTGTATGGGAATACCTGTGTGTATCCTGTATGGGGGATGTGTGTGTGTCCTTTTGTAATAGGGGTACTTGTGTATGTTCTTCTGTATGAGGATACTTGTGTGTGTGTCCTGTATGGAGATCCCTGTGTAAGCTCTTCTGTATGGGGATAGCTGTGTGTGTCCTGTATGGGGGATCCATGTGTCCTTCTGTAGGGGGGATCCTTGTGTGTGTCTCTCTGTATATGGGATCCCTGTGTGTATCCCTTTGTATAGGGGATCCTTGTGTGCCCTTCTGTATGGAGGATCCTTGTGTATGTCCTGTATGGAGATCCCTGTGTGTATCCTTCTGTATGGGGGATCCCTGTGCACGTTCCTCTATGGGGGATCCCTGTGTGTGTCCTGTATGGAGGTCCCTGTGGGTATCCCTGTGGGTATCCCTCTGTTTGAGGGATCCCTGTGTATGTCCTGTATGGGGGTCCCTGTTTGTATCCCTCTATATAGGAGATCCCTGTGTGTGTCCTTCAATATAGGGATCTTTGTATGTGTCCTGTATAGGGGTCCCTTGTGTGTGTATCTCTCTTTATGGGGAATCTCTGTGTGTGTCCTTATGTATGGGGGATGCTTGTGTGTGTCCTTCTTTATGGGGAGTCTTTATGTGTGTCCCTCTATGGGGGATCCCTGTGTGTGTCCCTCTTTATGGGGGATCCCTGTGTATATGGGGGAATCTCTGTATACGTCCCTACATATGGAGGATTCCTGAGTGCCACACTGGACTCTATCCTCTATGTGCTGTCCCATGGCAGCTTCTTCCTCTCAGTGCTGCTTTGCCAAGATAATTTTGTCAGTAGTATATAGAGATAGTAGTGGAATAATGCTGCTATTCTACAGTCCTACAGCCCCAAGGCTGACAGAGCTCGAGGAGTGTTGGGACAATGCTCTCAGGCACATGATGGGATTCTTGGGGATGTCCTTTGCAGGGCCAGGAGTTGGGCTCTGTTATCCTTGTGGGTGCTTTCCAATTCCACCTATTCTGTGACTCTGTGAAAATACATCTCAGGGAGCTGAGAGATTTGGAAGAAAACACAAAACGTCATTAGGGCATGCTTACAGTTTGGTTTGGGGCCTGTTGTGAGAAGAAGGACATTGAGGGGCTGGAGTGGGTTCAGAGAAGGGAACAGAGCTGGGGAAGGGGCTGGAGCACCAGGAGTAGCTGAGGGAGCTGGGGGGGCTCAGCCTGGAGAAAAGGAGGCTCAGGAGGGACCTTCTGGCTCTGCAACCCCCTGACAGGAGGGGGGAGCCAGGTGGGGGTCAGGCTCTGCTCCCAGGTACAGGATGAGAGGAAACAGCCTCAAGTTGTTCCAGAGGAGATTTACATTGGATATTAGGGAGGATGACTTCAAGGAAGGGTGGGCAGGCACTGGCAACAGGCTGCCCAGGGCACTGGTGGAATCACCGTCCCTGGAGGAGTTCAGAAAACGTGTGAATGTGGTGCTTAGGGACATGGGCTCGTGATGGTTGGACTTATGATCTTAGGAGTCTTTTCCCTCCCTAATGATTCCATGATTCTGTGATTCTCCACTTTCAAGTCTTTACCCTACAGCAGTGAAAGTTTCTCCCCTCCCGACCTACCCTGAGTCCCATTTGTTGGGGTGTCCTGTGTCACAGCTGAGAGCAGACACTGAATTAGGAGCAAACTCAGTGGCAGAGGATAAATGTGAATCTAATGTCATCTTTTTTTCCTTTTCTCCTTTAAATAGGACTGTTTGTGTGGCGTCTGAAGGGCGCTGGCACAGGGCACATCCCGTGCCCGTTCCTGCACCTCTGCCGGGCAGCCAGCGACAGGTTGATTACATTTCAGTACTTTAACTTTCTCAAACGAATGGTAAGTCAGGGAGGGGATTTATCCCGTGTTTCTCATTCATCCCAGGTCAAAATGGAGAGTAGTTGATAAAAGCAGTATTTTTCTTACCAACCCAACTCAGGTGATTCCAAGCGTCTCATTTTCTCACTGAATGGGATTTAAGGGCTTGGTATCTAAAATCCCTGAGGCTGGACAGTTCCTTGTGCTACAGAGTCTCCTCTGCTTGACACGAATCTTCCTGTGCCTTTGCAGCAGGACACTCATCTCCTGCTGAAAAACATGAACTGCAATTGTTTTTAAACTGTTATTTATAGAAATGCTAATAAGAAGGTCACATCTTGGCCAGCAGTCCTACAAGTGGTAGATGGGACTCACTTGTGGAGGAGGTGTGTTGTGAGTTAATCAGTTAATTTAAATCAAAACTCCTGAGCTCGTTAAGTTAATGGGTTTCATTTACAGTGTGCTGTTAGTTTTAGGTATTAAAAACCGCTGTAATTATCATTCAGACCTTTGAAATTGCATCTTCTCCTTTGACCAGTTGCATCACATGTAAGTGGATGGTAGTAAAAGACTTATTTTTTTCTTCCCTGAGTTGTGGTCTCTTTGTTGCACTTTGGAGCTTCATCTATGACATGTGGGTAAGACTTAAGTCTTACAGTGACTGCTTTGCCTGTAAGGAGCTTGTACAGCTGTGAATCAATAAATGGGGATCTTTCCAGGCTTCTGGGGTTACCACCACTTCTCAAATACTTATTTGTGCTGCTGATTTGATCTGTATTCACATCACTCATTCAGAGTTTCATATCCCTCTTACTCATTATAATTAATGTGCACTCTAAACCAGGATTAGTTGAAAGCTCTGTCTTTTTATGCCTCTTGTGCTTGAAATATAGAGAATATTTTGGGGAAGAAAATGGAAAGGAGAAGCTAAATGGTATTTTTCTTATTCTGTATGTATTCTGAGACCTTTAAATGAGAGGAAACAACTGTCTCCTAACTTTATGTTCAAAGTATGTTCATTTGAACTCCTGTTGAAATTTGCTGTCTAGTTAATTAACATAAAGCTTGGCATAAGTAGTAATAGAGTAATGTGGGAGATGATTTTATACCATGGCAGGTAGATGGTATTTTCTGGCACTTTTCTGATTTCTTTTTCATCTCTTAAAGATGCAAAAATCAAGTGCCTGTATGGGAGACTGGAATTGTTATGGGCACTTGTGTATCTCCCTATTTAAAGGTGAATTTTATTTGATCACAGGTTGGATCTGAGGATCTTGGAGGTCTTTTCCAACCTTAAAGATTCTATGAATTGACCAGTTGTAAATCAAATGGTATTACCTGGTGGTTTTGAATATGAACAAAGGGTTTGCTATTGAGGCTGGGGGGGGTAAGTAAATTTAACCAGAAGCAATTATCCAAGTTTAAGTAAACATTATTGATGCAGTTGTGAGTTGTAAATCTGCTTTTGTGATATTGTGACCAACTTCAGAAGCCTTTTTGCTTACGAAGTAAGTGTTTGAAATTCAGGCTCGCATCATGGGAAATAATTCTCTTAAAAATGAGAATATTCCAGCAATAATATTGGTGGTGTTAACAGTGTGAAATGGGTGGAAATATCTTCTTACCTATTCATTTGAATATCTGTCACTGTATTTAGTATGTAACCCAGCACAACAGAGACCTCAGCCAACGAGCCAAACCCAAGTCGGACCCGGTTGTGACTCCTTTTCACGAGCTTCAGCAGCTGGATCAGGACAAAAAGGTTATCCACAAGATTAGCCCCGTTTCACCTGCTCATCAGCCTTGGCCTGAGCCATCAGGGAGACATGAGCTGAGAGAAGTGAAGTCACCTGCAGAAACTGAGGCCACAGCAGTGAGAGCAGAGCCCAGAGAGGACAGACAGTGGAAGGAGATGAAGCTGCGGCTGGATGAGCTGCCAGGAATTTTGGCACGCCTGTCCAAAATCAAGCTCACAGGTATCATTTTTTTTTATCACTTCTGTGCATCCTGTGTGATAGCAGAGTTCTTAAGCACGTTACTGGTACAGTGTGGCTTTTCCTGTGATAATTCCCACCTTCCTGATACAAAATTCCATCTAATGTGTGCTGGGAAAATTGTTTTGTGGAAGCATTTGATAGTTTTCCCATTAAATTTTAAAGATAATGAGGAGGAGCTTGCATCCTGTGTCAGCTAGCTTTTGGAAGTCATAAACAAACAGGTATTGGTACAAAAACTACAGTGAAACTAGGTCAGGAAGTGAATTTACAAATATTGTATTCAGTGTTTAAAGTTGTCTTATTTAAGTTTACCAATATTCCGTCTTATTTACATACCTTTCACTTTCGTACTGCTTGTTGTGAGATGAGTATTAAAAGTCCCAACGAAAGATAATCCAAATAGTTTCCTGTATTACAAAGAAAAATGTTTGAGTCTGACCAATTGAATTTTATAAAATAAGATATAATTTACTTTTCAATCAGTACTAGTGTTGTCTCTTCCAACCAGCAGTTTGTTCAGCAGTTGCTTTGCTGCCTTAGCTACATTTTGCCTTGTTCTGGTAGTAATATTTAACAACTATAAATTACTCCTTTGCCAATAGGTAGTGCTATATGTACTTTTATTTCTAAGGGCACTCTGATGATCTGATCATCTTGTCTACATCAATTCAAGAGCAGAAATGTAATTTCCTGAGTTCTTACCTTGGTGCCCTTTCCAGTGCGTGGAATAAATTCCTGATAACAAGACTGTTCTTTGCCATAACAATTTGTGAATTCAGTTCACTTTTTAAAACTTTTTGTCTTGCAATATATAAGTTTTCATTGTTTGTTGCTCTGTGGAAAAATTGTGCTGACCACATGGAGCGTGTAATGGTCATTTACATTTTCATCTCAGCGTTGATGAGACATCTCATGGTTTGGACTTGGCACAACTGATCTCGTTTGTACATCTCAATTTTCTTCCTCATTGTTTTTAGAAAACCTCAGGGCATTTATTTTGTGCTGGTAAAGAGGTTGATGAGATGAAAGCATGTCTCTGATAATTTAGCATGTCACTTTTATATATTAGCCTTGGTAAATTCAAATTTGGGTGTACAAAGCTCTCACTAGCACATTCAGCAGTTATCAGGCTTATTTGCAACAGCTTTGTGGCACATCCAGCCTCACTTATTGCCTCATCTTTCTTTCTACATTATACAGGGCTTGCCTTTTTCTCCCCCACACTGTTCAGTTTTAGTAATACTTTGTTTCTGTAGGGCTCACCATGGATAGCTTGTAAGAGCTGTATGAACAATTAGCTCTTCTGGCATATTTTCAGTGAGGTGATTTTATTTAAGTGGTTCTTATGTGAACTTGAAGGCTGTGCCAGCTACTGGGGTAGAACTAAATTAAAAATTCTCACTAGATCCAGAAATGAAAAGTTAAAATGCCACGATTAAGGGACCAGAGAGAAAGAAAATGAACTGTCGTTTTAAGCACTTGATGTGTTTGTTCTTATGTTTGCTGACATTCCTGACAGGAATGCTCAGTGTGACCACATCCTGATGTTGCTGGTGCTCCTCAAAACAGGAGTTTGAACAACTGCAGCAAGATGCCAGAATGTATTTACTGGGAGAAAGTAATTTCATGTGATGCTTTTTTGTGTGGCCTCAGCGTTGCTGCAGAACTCTTCAGCAGTTTCCAGTAGGCTCTATTAAATGCAAAAAGCAATTCTGACAGGCAAGCACCTCTCTGGATTTAAAATAGGCTGTAGGAGGCAAAGGTTAATGAATTTCATTCCCTTCAGGACTGTTGTTTTGAGATGTAAACTTAACTGCTCATTTCTGAACAGCTGTAGAATTTTTAATCTGACTTCCAGGGCTGCAGGGGAAGGGGCTGTGTCTGTAGCCTCTCTCTGCTGGCACTGGAAGAGTTCTTGAGCCAGGGGAAGTGTGGTGAACTTTGTACCTGTGGAGCAGGTATAGAGAGAGACAGAAAACCACCTCAACCACTTTTCTCATTTTGATCTCTGTGTATTTGGTGTGGAGATTTTTTGGATGTGGGAAGTGTAAAAGAATAAGTTGGATGAAGAGGGGTTTGTAGGAGGGGAGTTCATTTGATGGTCTTTATTGATCGTGGGGTAGCACAGGAAAGGGGCAGGAATAATACTGGGTGTAGTGTAGCAAGGAAACAGGATTAGCTTTTCTTCCAACATTTAGACAAATTATATATTCTGTAAAGAATATGGTGGAGTCATTCTTTGATTGTATTTTTTTTTAAACAAGAATAAATTCTCTGAGGTCAGTGTTTAACTTACAAATGACACACAACTGAGTTCCTTTCACCCATGAAGTTCTGATAGATCTCATATCCTGTGTGGTTTTTTTGGCAGACTCTTTATTTATACTTTTTGGAGTATGAAATAACAAAAAAACAAACTCTGCATTATGCTAAAATGGGACTTCCTTATGCCCTGTTCTTTTCCCGCTGCTGAAGGAAGGGGATTGTTTGTTTGTATTCTGAACTGTACTTCACCTTTGAAAGGAAATGAGTTTAGCTATTTCCATACCCTCCTGCTTCATGTAAACTGCAGCTCTTGTGACTCTGCCATTAGAAGCTCTACCTTAAAAACAGGAGTAGATTTTTGTTTATATTCTTTTGCCGTAGAAAACAATTAGGGAACTTTTAATTACTTGTCTCATAATCTGCCTTTTTGGGTTCAGTTTCCATCCATTCCTATCTCTGTGGTGTTCTGTGTTGGCTGCTCTCTCAACAGCTGTATCCTACCATCCAAGCACTTGGAAAGCTAATGCATCTGTCTGATAGGTTTTCAGAATTATAAATGTCATTGTTTTCAGCTTGATCCCAAAGTTGATGTGTTATGTAACCTAAAATAGGAGAGAGACACAAGGTATGGGAATAGGAGGAAGTTCTAGTGATTTATAATGCACACACATGAAGAATTTCAGGTTGTCTCATCTTCTTTGCTTAAATCTAAACTTGAAGTTAATGTTTCCTCTAGGGATTACAGATAAAAAACTCAGATGAGCTGTATGCAAACACACAGGAAAATCCCAATTCGGTTTTTAATTTGGGGGAACTGTGATGAAGGCATGGTATGAAAAAGGATGAGTGTTCCAGGTTGCCCAGGGAAACTGTGGCTGCCCCATCCCTGGAAGTGTCCAAGGCCAGGTTGGACGGGGCTTGGAGCAACCTGGGCTGGTGGAAGGTGTCCCTGCCCATGGCAGGGGGTGGAACTGGATGGGCTTGAAGGTCCCTTCCAACCCAAACCACTCCATGTTTCTATGATGTACAGCACCTGATGTGTTCAAGGAAAGACTGGACATGGCACTCAGGGCTCTGGTCTGGTTAACAAGGTGTTGTTCAGTCAAAGGTTGGATTTGATGGTCTCAGAGATCTTTTCCAACCTGATTGAATCTGTGATTCTGTAGCACCTATCTGAGCAGTGGATCATCATGGGTGGACAAATATGATAATTTATGAGCATCTTCAATTTTGAAAACTGAACTAGAACATTTTTTTTTTTATGTGTCCTCTTATAAGAAAATAACCCTGTCTCTTCTACTAGAAAACAGCTGGAATTAATTGGCTGTATTGCTTCTGTCTGGATTTGTGTCTGTGCAATAGTGATGCTTTAGCACAAAAGTGCTGAACTGGAAATCAGAAGCCTGGGATATTTGATACTGTTTTAAGATGTGACTGTGCACATCCTACTTCATCTCTTGGCTGTTGTGTCT
Source organism: Manacus vitellinus (assembly GCF_001715985.3). Taxonomy (NCBI): domain Eukaryota; kingdom Metazoa; phylum Chordata; class Aves; order Passeriformes; family Pipridae; genus Manacus; species Manacus vitellinus. Next base: position 3,157,997 of record NW_021939798.1, on the reverse strand, counting down.
TGGTGACACAGTGACAGAGATCCAGCTTTGCATAGCCTTGAGTGTTACCAAACAACAAATAAGGGGCCTGTGTTGTGTTTATAGGTTAAAACTCTGGTAACGTTTTTTTTTTTTCACTCTAGTGAAAAATCCATTTGCTTTAGTGGAGTTTCCAGTATGTTCCCACTTTATTCTGGAAGAATAGCATTTATTATGGCATTTATTCTTTAAATGGTAACTTCAGTATAACCAGAAACTTTGACAAAGATGTATTGGTGGATATTGTTCCAACTATTACTAGTGCACGTTTATTCTCAGTTCTAAATATATTTCATATACTTGTCAAAGTAGTTCTCATTTTGTGATTAATATGCCAGTAACTATTATCCCATCAAAGAAACAAAAGCTGAGTAGTGGTAGCTGTCTGGCAATTTATTTTCCACGCTACCAGAAAAACTAATGAAATAAAAATAAACCCTTATTACAGTTTATTTTTAGCAGATCAATTTAAAATTGTTGGATGGATGTTTGTAATACTGCACTTGAATTTTATATGATATAATGCAAAGGTTATGTGCATCAAAGCTTTGATATGCCCTAACAAACCTGAGTTTATAAAGGACATGTTGGTCAGGTGTGTAGCACAAATATTGGTGCTACACTTGGCTTTCCAGAAACCAAAGTGTGAAAACTCTGGAAGGAAAATTCCATCATTTTGGAAAGCTACTTTCCTTCAAGAACTGTATAAACACTTGCTGTAAAGGAGTGAAATTGTTTCCTAAATTAAAGTAGAAATGCATTTGCTTTTGTCCTTCCGTGTGTGCTGATATATCACCAGTATAGGAGTAGAAGGGAATTCTAAAGCAGAATTGATTTGCTTTGGCTCTCTATGGTTTTATTTTGGCTTGGCTGCTTTTTAATAGGAGGTAGGCAAAATATGGCAAAGTGATTCACATGCTATAAATACAAATACAGGGATTTATAAAAGCAGATCACATTGTGATGGAGTGGAAAAGGAATGTAAAGAACACACTAGGCTTTTTGACTGTATTTTTATGTTAGAAACATTATAATTCACTCTTTGTCACCAATCCATTAGCATTTTCTTTTTCATTTACATTGAAACGGGAGACAAATGTCCCCTGTTCATTTTTGTTAAAGCTGAAAATGTTTAAAGGGCTGAAAATTAGGTTTAGGCTGAGATCATAAGTTTAAGTCTTGGCTTCTTTTTGAAGAGTGAATATAATGCCAACTCTCATCAAGCCTTGAAAGGATCGATTCCATCTATTATGCAATAAGGTGAAGTTAATTTGGCCCCTAAAGCACTAAACTAACAGGGATTAAAAAACAAACAGAGTCAATGACCTCATTCCCTTGATGTGATCTCAATTAAATATACTTTTCCTCCACGAGGGAAGTTGAAGAGTAAATTATTGCTTCCACAGTTAAAGAAAATAAACTTCCCAATCCAAAGGGAGCATTTTCCTATTTACTGCTGATGTGTTGCACTGGAATATCTGGGCAATGAGGGAAGCAGGGAGTGCCTGGTGTGCAAACCCTGCCCAGACAACAGAAAATACCTGCTTTAATGGGATAGGGGAGAGGATGTGCTGCAACCTTTCTAAATGAGCTCCTGATAAGTCAAACTGAAATGACTGGCTGAAATTAATCTGGAGAAATCAATGGGGACTTTAATTAGTGCTGTAGCTGTACAGTATTCGAATTTCTTTGGGGTCAGGGTAGTGCTAATGTTACACTGACTGTTTGCCAATCCGCTCCACCTTTCTTCTCCAGTAAATGAGCTGGTGTTTTCCCATAATAAATTGGTGTAAAGTGCTCTCTAAGATAAGTTTTAATTAAATTCTTGTCTGGAAATGAGTGTGTGATTTATTATGCAAAAAACCCGAATGTAATCACTCTTGGAAATGCAAACGCCACCGTTCACTGTCATTTTCAGGGCGTTTTTTAACTCCTCAGTTGTACCAATGCAGTTCATGTTCTCCTGTGCACTCTGCTAAGAAGTTTGGAAGCTAAGGTGGTGTGGTATTTATAGAATAAATGGGTCCAGTCTTTCAGAACCACCTTCATGTCTGTTTGTCTGGTGGGCCAGCAGAACCTGTGGTTATTTCAGAGCTGCTCAGAGGGTAAAGCTCTGTCACAGATCCTCTGTATTTTAGAAGTAGCCTGGGACTCCATAACAAGGCTAAAGAATTAATGCTTATAATTATATTATGTATGTTCTTATAATAATATTCAGTCACCAAGGGATTTTAATGCTTAGAGAAAAGTTTTGATGAGCAGCAAGTTTTCTTCCCTGTGTTTTTAGTATTAAATCCTAAGGTTCTTAGGCAGGCACAGCTCTTAAAATGAGCACTTTGCATCCTTGCTGGCAGGTCGCTGCCATGACATTTAGTTTTTCATCTCAAGTAACACTGCTTAATAGATAATCCAGGTATTTTCAGTCAGCAAAGGTTATTTATTTGTATTTAACTTCAGACAGATGGTAGACTTTGTAGGACTCAGGAAGATGAGAACATTTTGATACTTTGATTTGAGCTGGCTGAGTTCTGGAACATGCAGTTACATGCAGAATATAATTTAAATACTTTCTCTTTAATAGCTATTAATTTCAGATTGTAAGGCTCAAGGTCATGAGGAAGATATTCCATAAGTGTGCTGACTTTTATAGTATAAGAAATTTGCCATGTCATATTATTTCTTGCCAAAAGTGAAGTTTGTGAGACCTGTTATTTGGCAAATTACAATATTAGAATTGAGAGTTAGGTAACTTTCATTTTAGGGATGTAATTTGCAGTACTGTACTAAAGTTATAATTTTGGATGACAAAACTGAAATGGATTTTTGTGAATGCACTCAAATTTTGAGACCTTTAAGTGCCGTTGGGTCTATGAGATGATGTGATTGTGCCTTCAGCCCAAAATGGGCAAGTCAAGTGGGAGCAGAGATGATGCAGTGAAATTACTGTAGCTACATGCCCTGAGTCTCCTTTTAGCTCTGCACTGCTTAAATCCCTGCTATAATTTGATATAAAATATCATTTGGGGATTTTTCTTACTATTTTTCTTCCCCATTAGGCTTTGCAGTGACGTGTGAGTTACTGGAACAAATCATGTCCTGTACATGTTGAGTGGGGCAGTTTGGTCCTGGGGCAAATCCATAAAACAGGGAATGAAGAAACATAAATGAGGCTCATCTGACACTTGTCTTTTTGGTTACCCTCACCTTTCCCTGTTTCAGCTGACACTTTGCAAAGGTTAAGGACTCATCCCACAGGTGTTGCTGTTTAAGTTCTTTTCTATCTCTTTTTCCACCTTTTCTTTACCTACCAAACCTTAGATTTCAGGACATCCTTTTATTATTCAAAAGAATTGATAAGTAACTAAGGTTGAGACTGAAAATAATACATAATCTGGAGGGCAATCAACTGGCAGGAGCTCAGGTGTTGAACAAAGTGTATTTTCTGGTGGGTTCCCTGGTGGGCTTGATTGCCCAGCCAGCAAAGCTCAGCCTACTCAGATTGAAAAACTTGATTTCATCAGGATAGCACATCCTGTGGAATGTTTACTGAGAATATTCTGTGGAGCTTTTTTGTTCTCACCTCTTCTACTAATGCACTGATGTTTCTGGGTTTCTTGTTTCATCCCTGACAGTTCTTCTGATTTTCGACTTCTCTATGTGGAGTATTAATATTAATTGTACTCAGTTCCTGGAGCTACTGTGAGCCATAAAAGTGGCAAAAACTTAATCTGCACGTGGGTTCCTAAAGTTTGAAAGCCTTATTTATAGTGTTGTGCACAAAGGAGGTGGTTTCTGGTATTCTCTGACCTGTGCTCTCACTGTGTTGCAGCTCTGGTCGTCAGCACCGCGTCCGCCGGCTTTGCCATGGCCCCGGTCCCCTTTGACCTGCCCTGTTTCCTGCTGGCCTCCCTTGGAACTGGCCTGGCATCCTGTGCTGCCAACTCCATCAACCAGGTCAGTCCATCCTCATCTGTACAGCAAACTGGTGTCCTCCTGGCTCCTGAAATGCTGACTGGATGGCTGGGAGTGCTGTGCCTTCAGCTGCCGTGGGAGCTCGGGGCTGCTAAAACTGACACCACAAAAGGAGTGTGTGCCTGGGAATTCAAGGGGAGTTGCTAGGCATGGTGTGTTTACACAGAATGAAGTTGATGAGGTTTTAAGCCTCCCAATAATAATGTTTATCTTCGTAATACCGAGCCTGGATCATTGAAAATGACAGAGGAAGAACTGGGTAATTGGAGTGTAAGAATAGCCAGCGGGGCTCCAGCCTCACGGGCCTGGTTCTTTGGATGTGTTGTTGCATGACCTTGTTGGATCTGTGTAAAGAGTGGCTCAGAGCACCTCTCTAAATGTCAGTAGTGGGACTTTGGTGGGGTTTTGCCCAGGCTGGAGTCAGGGTATCTCCTGCACATCTGCAGAGGTACTGAAAATCTCTGTCCTGTGGAGGTTGTTCCATGATGATGTTCCGGGTGCCTCAACTTCCCTGCATGTGTCAACATGCCTGTGGAGCTTGATGCTGATCTCAGCTCTCCTGCACTCCAGCTGTGAAGCAAAGTTGCAGTTGGGCTCTTCCTCCATCCCAAAGGAAAGCTCAACCAGTGAAGAGGTAACAACACTTGTGTTGAACAGAGTTACAAAGCGCAGTAGCCACAGTCACTCTCAGTTGTATAAATATGGCCTGGAAAAAGAAGCAGCAGTAGCAGTGATGGGACTTCATGTTTTCAGCAATCACTTGTGAGTCCTGAGACCCCAGTAATGGAAGTTTCCTGGTTGACTCACCTTGTTTGATTTGGGCTCTGATGTTTACACCTTGGAACACCTCAGTTGTAGGCACTCAGTGTGATTTTTGGGCTTGTACCCATCAGCACACTTCTTGTTCAGCCTGAAGTAAGTCCTGTTTGTTGTTTTTACAGGTTTTACTGTTTGTTTTCACTGAGCTTAAAACTGGGACAGGCAGCTAACTTTGTGTCTGTTTTCTCTGCAAAATTGGAAGGATGCTGCATGGGTTTTACTTGCTTGGAAATATTTATGTAGCCTGCCTAACTTGAAAACACCTAGGTAGCCTTAAAAAATAATTTTAAGTAAGTCACACTATTTTCTGAGGAATACATTTGGTTATCATTACGTATTTTTCACACAAAGGCTGGGTAGAAAAGCTGTCATAAATAAGGTGAAGCTTTCTTGGGTTTTGATACAATTTTAGAGGTGTGCTTTTTACCTCCCTTTTTTGCTTCACTGCGTTTTTAATATTAAAAAACCCATTTGTGAGTTATCCTTTGAAATATTTACTGTCACACTTACTTCACCTTTGATATGCATACTACTGGACTGAGAGAATCAATTATTGCTTATTTAGATTTTCCTGTGCAACTTGTCCTGAGATTTTGATAGATTTTCCTAGAGGTGACATTCACAAACAAATAACTGGTTTTCTTTGTTTCAGCATCCACGTGTTGCTCAGTATATTTTGTCCCAAAAGCTGCAATTTTTTAAATTCCCGCAAGCCACTTTTTAAAATATTGAATTACTTGGGAGGACCAGGAATCCTGTGGTGTAATATGCAGCTGGACACTTCTGAGCCTTGTTGGGATAGGAAGGGCAAGTCAGGAGTGCAGTAACTTTGTGCTTGGGCTCGTAATTCACTAATTATTCACTACAAGTTACTCCAGCCTCACAAAGCGTCTTTCTCAATCTCAGCTGAACACTTTGAATTTGCACATTTGCTCATGTTGAGCCACTGTGCCTGTGTAGAGAGACCTTCAAGGCAACTGCTCCAAGTAAAGAAAATAAAGGAGCAGAGTTGGTAACGAAGCAGAAGGAAGGAGCTCTGCTCTATGACCTTGTTTATCAATGGGTCCTTTCAGTCACTGAGTGTCCCTCTGCCGGTGTTGCCGTGTCTGAACCGGCTGGGAATTTAATTTTCCATAAATACTTTAAGCTGGGGTATCCGTCTCGACCTTTGGGAAGGAGCACATTTGACTTGGAACTTCCTTTATTGCTACTTTGCTCTGTCCATTGCTCCCCATACGCATCCCCTTCTCTGGCAGCTCATGACTCATGTTTCCCTCGGTGCTCCTTGCGATCCCTTAAGGACCTTTTTATATGATAACCGTCTTCCCACTTCCCACAGTGCCATAAATCTGTACATCTTTAAGGGCAGCTCATCTTTCCCACTCCTCGTTTCCCTGATAAATCTGTGTGCACGATTTACAGTCCCCAAATATGTCGTGGGAAGGTGAAGTGTCGATTGTGTAAGATTCTTGCCCGTGATTTAGGACAGGATGTGAGGAGCCTGGTCCTGTGAAAATGTAATAAGGATTCTGTAACACTCGTGGAAGTATTGATACAAACTTTTAACTGTTCAAATTCTGTGATTTGGGCTTTTTTTAATCCTTTTTTCCTTTTCTCAATCACTTGAGTTTAGCAATCTGGTAGGAGCTGAGAGGGTTTTACCCCAAGTGAATTAAGCTGAATTAACTATTTAAGTTGACTTAATTAATGAGAGTGAGCCAGGCCTGTGCTAAGTAATGCACAGAGACCAAAGCATTGGGTTGGGTTTTTTTCTTTTATAAAATTCATCTGAAATAATCTTCGAATTGTCACTTTCTCCTTGATTTCAGATGGTTGTATGTCATACTTTAAACCTATTTTTTCCTGACTGCAAGAGCCAGAAAGTTACAAAAATGTGCCCAAGTCGAGGTTCTTGCCTCACTTTCACTGTCTTTAACAAGAAAGCAATAAAAAAACCTGATGTAAACTGACGACTTTGTATTTTTTAATTGTTTATAGAAGTACAATCTGGATATTTATCAGCCAAAGGTGTGTGTTTACAAACAAGTTTCACAACCCACAAATTCTGAATTCTAAATGTGCAAATAGAAGGAGTGTATTTTCGAGGCGATTCTGTGAACTTGGATAATGATTTTTAAGAAGCTGGTGACTTACTGTTTTTGTGACTTGAGAGTGAAAAGGTTGTGTTGGAAAATACCCTGGAAGATACGGACAAGAGGTACAAAGGGGAAACGCGGTGCCCGTTGTACAGCAAGGTCCTCCTGGAAACATTTGTGTAGGAAACGTCAAGAGAAGAATCTCGGAATAATTTATGTCAGACAGTAGTTTGAGAGGAGCAGACTCTGCCAGGCTGGTGGGAGATGCTGTGAGTTCTGGGGATGTGGCTGAATACCGGCGGGTTTCCCTGCGGAGCGCGTTGGGCCCGCGGGCTGCGCGGGAGGAAACCCCCGCGGGAAGGTGCCGGGGAACAGATAGGGTTTTATTTGCCTTGTCCTCCAGCAGCAGTTCTGCCTCTGCCTCACCCCTGGCTATCACAATACTTCAGGGCTGTAGCTCACACCTCATCCAGCATCGCCGGGGCTCCCACAGCCGGGGCTCCCTGGTTCTCTTCCACATCACCCGACACCGCGTTATGTCCTCCGGCCCTTCGGAATTGTACTACAACATGTCACCACTTCTCAGTCCCACCTGCTAAAACTGCTTGCCTCTTTTTTTCTTTTTTTTTTTTTTTCCTTTTCTTCCCTCTTTTTCTAATGGCATTCTTTCTTTTTTTTTTTTTTATTCCATCCTTGAAGTAACTTAAAATTATTCCGGACAGGTGTTTTTTATTGGTGTTCTGCCTTTTGAAAATAACCAATATCTTACAGTGGGGTTTAATTAAAAAAAAAAAAGGCACTTAATGCATTTACCAAGGAATAGGTTGAGACACATTTTGTCTCTACCATTCCTAAGCTAGCCAAAACCTCCAGAAAATCTCATTAGAAGGGCTCAGCCTTATTAATTGCAGTTGTGGTAAGGAAATAGAAATATGTTCTGGGGTTTCATCTTATAAACACTGCACGATAATTTTTAATAGAACAAACAATTATTCCTAGTCTATCACTTTTATACTGTCTGTATTCCTAACTCTTTCAGGCTTGTGTATTGGTATGGATACACAATAAGTGTTGTTCCTTACAAGTCACAAGACAGAATAACCAAAACTTGGTTTTCTGATTGGGGAAGACCAATTTTGTAACTTGTTTTTTCCCCTACTCCAGGCTGTCATAGAAATAGAGCAGGAGAAAATTATATTACGTTAGTTGATAATCTTTTGCTTTTTCGTAGCTCTGGTTTTTGATGATCTTTGAAAGCTGACTCAAGTTTCAAGGAGTGCAGCCTTACATTTATATTAGGGAGAAAACATGTCATTTTTGAAACTTCTAAGATAGTCAGCTCTGATTTATGGAGAAGGAGATAAAACATGAAGAGATGTTTACAACACAATACACGGCATTAAAATGTTCAAGGAATCACATGCACGTTTTATATGTCAAGTACATTCCTCTGTAACTGCAGCATGGTTAAAAAGTGGGAGAGAGCTCCAAAGATGAAAGCAGGATGTTTAAAATGGTTTGAATTTAGTAACCGAGAGATAAAATGATGTGCTTGAGTTTGACTGATGGTACCTTGAAAAGGAAGCAGGCTGGGCCGAGTGTCTTAGCTGAAGTCAGAGAGCTGAAGATGAGGAGTACAGTAAATATGTGAGGCAGCATGAGGGAACAAATGTAAGTTAACATCCCTGTCCCTTCGGGGTCTGAGCTGATGGCTGCGTTTTGCTCTTAATGTCATCCTGTCTTGACAGGGGTGATCCCTTAGAAATGTGGCTGTAATGGGTGGGAGGGATGGGTTTGGTGTTAAAATAATGGAGTGAAATTCAGGGTCTCAGTTCAGTTGCCAGCCTATGGGCCCTGTGTGTGATCTTTGATATTAAGACAAACTGTGAAGGTCATTTGGATGCTGCAGTGATGGGCACCAGGCTGAATGAAGTCAAAATAGAGCAACCTTTTCTCCAGTTTTTAATCCACTCACTGGATTATCCTCATTGAAAAAAAATTCTTCATTATATCTTGTCTAAATCTCTCCTCTTTGACTTTAAAACCATCAGCCCTTGTCCTGTCACAACAGGCACTGATAAAAAAGCCTTTTCTCATCTTCTGAGTCTTCTTTAAGTATTGAAAAACTTCAGTAAGGTCTCCCTAGAGCCTTTTCTTCTCCAAGGTGACCACCCCCAGTTCTCCCAGCCTGTCTCCAGAGCTGAGGGACTCCAGCCTTTGGAGCACCTCCATGGCCTCCTCTGGATCTGCTCCAGCAGCTTCATGTCCTTCTGATGTTGGTGACCCCAGGGCTGGAGGCAGCTCTGCCCGTGGGGTCTCACCTGAGCAGGACAGAGGGGGAGAATCCCCCCCTCTTCTGCTGCCCACAAAAACCCCTGTTGTAAGAACTCTGTTATAAGGATTGAAGCAATAGGAAAAAATAACCACCCCAAGGGTTATTTTAACAGGGTTAAAATAACCACCCCAATGCAGAGAAACTGGTGGTTAGTGATAGATTGAAGAAGTGGAAAAATAAAATAGCAGGAGCCTGGCAACCCCTCAACCCCCTTTCTCTTTATTCTCAGTAAAGAAATTCAACACAAAAGAGAACAGTTCTTTTTGTATTTGCCCAAACCAAGTGTGTTTTTGGTGTTATCTCACTGTGCTTAGACTTGTCCTACCAAATAAGTGTTTTATTGAATGTCTGAAGGCATGGAATGGGAACTTTTTATTCTGATGCTTAACATTTATTAATATGCTCTGCTCTGACCTGGAGGAGCTGACCTCTGTCAGATCATCCAGCCCACCTCTACTCAGTGCAGGAGCTTTTTCCCAAGTAATCTCTTCAAAGTTCTGTCTCATCCACTTTTGAAAGCTCTGAAAACTTATTTTTTTACTCTTTCCCCTCCCAGATAACTGCACTGCCGTGTTGGAACCGGAGAACTGGCTTTAAACGCCAACAAAATTCTCTCCATCCAGCCTATTTAAAAAATGAGATACTCGAATGATTAAAGTGATTTAGAAAGAGCCTAAAATGACTTTCCAAGGTCTTGGCTTTCCAGCTCCAAATATTTCATGCCTGGCTCATAGCACCTCTCCCCTCCTGCCTCCGGAGTGATCCCGCTGGCGGGCGGGGAATGGGAGCGCGTCAATCAGCCGCACTCCCGGTTGCTCATTTGGGATTCACACCTGATGCATCTCTGTCTGCCTCTGAAGTCCCTTTGTTTTGACTGAGCCCGGTGCCTGCAGCAGCCGGCCTGGCCTTTCATCTGCCCCCCCCAGCGATCAAACGGCTGTCAGGAGGGGTTATTAAAACCTGGTGCCGGGCTCGGGACTGGCGGTGGCGGAGGCAGCCCGGGATGGAAATTACAGTGGATAATAAATACAAGAGAAGTCTATCCCGGGCTCCAAAGTGTGCTGATGTATGTGCTTTGATATTTTAACTGCTAGGCAGCCTTCATTAGTTGTCGTTGGAGATCATAACTTAGGGCTCCGACAGATGATCCATAATTGCAGCAGTTGGATCAAGTCAGTGTGGTGGGATCCTTGATGCCGAGTGGGAATGGCTCAGCTCGGGAGGATGGATCTCGTGAGCTGTGAAAATGATGGGCACTAACAAGAACCAACTTCGGAAGGGACGATAAATTTCAAACGCAGAGATTGTCTTTGCAAAGCATAAATGGTTTGACCTACAACAGAAACTTGATAAAGGAGTTTGGGAAAACATTATAAATTAATGCAGGTCGTTGTTGGAAGAATTTCCTCTTTGCTCATGTGTGTCTTGTGTGAGTGTGGTACTTGAAGGGTCTTTGAAAGAAAGTGGATGGTTTTCCATAGCTCTGAGGGACCCCAGTCACCAAAGTGTGATGTTCAGCAAAATTAAGTATAATGACACCTTTTTTACTACTTTGCCTCCCTCTGTGGCTCTCATTAATAGCATAAAGCTTCAGATTTTAGGGGAGTTCAAATCAAAATGTTTTGATTTGATTCTTTCTCTTCTATTACATCTCATATCAAAATCCAACAAAAACATAAATAGGGGATAAAAAAATGTATTTAATTGTGCCTCTTCTTTCTGGCTCATCATGCTTCCTGATTTATAAAGGAATTTTTTCTGTGGCAGCACAAAGTCGGTCCCATTGTTAACAGGCAGTTGGTGGTGGGTGCTCATTTTTTTCTCCCTGGTTACATTTTCTGGTGAGCAGCTGATGTCCCAAATGAACACCAGAAAGGGGGTGGTAAAGGGGAGTTTTTGGTGTGGGGGCTGCAGGAAGGGAACCAGCCCTGTGTTCCTCTGTTTTCTTTCTCTCCAGCTCAAACTGTCCTTTCATCCGAGCAGGCACTGGTGATGGACATGGGCTGGGGGTGAAGACACAGGAAATTCCTGTTGTTATTCTGAAACACCAGTGTGATGGACAGGAGCTTTTGGGTGGTAACTGCAGAAACCCCTTCTGTGCACACAGACATCCTCCAAATGATGTGTTTGGATGCAACAGTTTGGTCCCCTTAGCACCACACTCACAGGTTCCCTGGAAATACTGGGGGGCAAGCGAGGTAGGGGGAAAAGAAAGGAGTCATTTACCAAATGATGGATTGTCAGGAATACTTCAGTGGTGTGGGGTTCCCTTTAGATCCAATGCCAGATTTCCCCCGGAAGCCCTGATCACAGGCAGAACAAAGGAATTTCAAAGGACTGAAATGATGGAATGTGGGGAGAGGACTAGACAAAAGGGAAAACCTAGTGCTTAATAAGATTTATCTGGCCTTTTGATCCATAGGGGTATTGCCTTTCTAAGCTTAGAGAAGGAAAAGTGAAAATAACCACTTGATATTTTTTTGTCAGTCTTTAACTACGTGTTTTGACATTTCCAAATAGCTGAGAATTTCTCCAGCAATGCAAGTATTAAATTCTAACCTTATTAGATAAGTAGTGAAATGTCATTTGCCTTTTGTAATTTAAATGGTGCCATATTCATCCTGTTTATTGCCTTGAGTTAGACTCCTGACAGTTGCAGAAACAGCAATCCAGGACCTTGTGTACTGTGCAGTACAAAAAAAGAGCAAGAACGTGGTGAAGTACAACTCACAAGGGTGAAGGGAAATTATTTCCTGGTTCCCTGAAACCCTCTACCAATACCATTTCTTTAGGGAATAACTCATTGAAACACAAACCCAGAGCATTCCTAGATTCCCTTTCCTTTTGAATTATTTTAGGGTTCTCTTCAAATTTTCATTGTTAAAAAGTACTGCATAACTGCCATGAGTCCAGATTCTACTCTGTCTTCATTTTGGAAAGGATTTATGTGCAGTAAAATGGAGTAAAAGTCCTCTTGCTTGAATTTTGCATGACTGCTGTGCTGCTGAGACAAAGTTTTGTTCTGCTTTGACTTTGTTACACACTCTGCTCATCAACAACTGTGGCTGTGAAGGCTGGGAGAGAGCTGCAGCAAAGATTGGTGGGAGCAAGTAGGACTGGAGCAAGCACTGGAATGTTCTTGTTTGTATAGGCTGCAAGGTGTTCATTTATCTTGTGTGGCTTTTGACTTGTTTTTTCCCAAACTGCAAGATTTTACAGGAAAGTCCAGTGCAAAGTGGATTCTTCTGAGCTGATGTGGCACAGCTCAGGGGTGGGGTTGAGGCAGGCAGGTGTCCCATGAGAATCATCTCTGTTGTAGCCGAGTAGGGAGAAGGAAGAGTCATGTCTGGGTTATAGGGAATGGGATGGGGAGGGTCTTTGGCACACCTTTTCCTAGGAAAGGGTGGAGGAGTGGTTGGTATGGATGTTCCCACTGGAAGTGGAAAGGACCATTCTTGTGCAGTTGCTGGGACTGCTGCCACTGTGAGGTTGGAGAGATGAAACTCTTGTTTTCTGGGGACTTTTCATGTGAGGAAGCTCAGGAGGACCTTTTAGGTTTCTGTAGGAGCCTGGTGTATCCAGATGCATCTGTGGTGAACATTTGGTGAGTGTCTCTGTAGCCCATGCAATAATTAATACTGGAAAGTCTGATGACAGTGTAGTAAGAAGTGCTTAATTCTTTCAATTCTTCTTTCCTTTGTCACATGAATCCCTTTCTATTATCTTTAAATAGAATTTCACTGTCCTGGTAGTTTGCACAGATATCACAGTGACATAATTGTTTTGATTTTTCCTTCAAACTCCATAAATAGTTTGTTGGAAAAGCACTTCTAGGATTGTCAGGGTAACAGGTCACGGAGAACATGACAAGGCACTTTCTGACAGAAGGGATGCACCAATGGCTGGGTTTGGTTCCAGTTTGGAAAACTCCCTGTTGTATACAATAGTTGTCTGCTCCTCTGGCATTTAAACATGAACTTTTTGAAGTCATTGTAACAGGTCTGAAGTAGAGTCTGCAGGTCACAGCAGATACAGGTAACAGAGGGTCCTTCCCTTCATATCTGTGGTGGTAGCACAGAATTTTATAATTTAATATCTGTATTGCAAGAGTGTCTTGGGAGTCTGGTGTTTTTTCCAGCGTAAGAAGGTAATGATGTGTGTCCAGCAGAGTTTGCAGTCTGGGAAGTTACAGAGTGTGAAAGTATGTGGGTTTGCCTCTAAAAACCAAAACACTTCTCTGAGTCACACACTTTGCTTTTTCAGGGGAGCATAGAGAGAAGATTGAAAACCGAGCTGATTAGTGTGTGGAAATCAAAGAAGGTAGTTATTGTCGTGAGAGATGTAGTCTTGAATGGAAACAAGCTGCATTAAGCATGTAAAAACTCAAGGACCATCCATCTTCTTTCTGGACGTGACTTAACTGAACCTTGGAAGTGCTGCAGGAAGTATTAAGATTTGTCAAAGCTTGTGAGTGTTGGTTCAGCTCCTGAGCCGCGTCAGCCGAGAGCCGGCTGAAAATCAACCCGCGTCACATCCCCGAAGAAACAAGAACCTCATTGAGGCTTGATTTATGCTGATTAATATTCTTACTCATAGAATGCTTCTTAATTTTTCCCTGTATTGCTGCTCACGGGTTGGGGTGGATGTTGCTCCAGGCACTGGCAAGGTATGTTGATTCTTGGAAACGTGCCTACGCTGCGCAAGGGGTTTCCAGTTCGTGATCTGCCTAATTTATGGCAGGATGAGCACACATGGCATGTACAACACCCTTGTTGCCAACTCTTGGGGCATTTGTCAGTTGTCCTAAAAAGATCTCTCTACCCACAGTTGCTGACTGCCGGATTTTTTTTGTTTGAAAATTCTTCATGCCTTAAGTACGTGGGCATCTGACACATTCCTTGGGAAGGTGTAGATTATATGTACATATATTGCTCCACAGTTTCTTGGATTCTGGTGGGAAACAGCCCGTCCAAATTACACCAAAAAATTCAGCAGTATCCCCAGTGGGATTATAACAGTGGTATGAATAGAAAGCTGTAGTAAATTCTTTTAGACAATTTTTATTTGTAGTGTCGAATAGCCATTTACCACTAAGTGACTTTTTAAGAGGATTCTAAGCATAAGCTGTTTAATGAACGAGTAAACCACAGCTCTGGGCAGTAATCCATTTCTTCTGGCTTTTATGGGATCTGCATGGAAACCGAAGGAGGAGGTTAGTTTTCAATACCAAAATCATTAGGTGCATCATCCAGATTAAAAAGCTCAAGACATGCTGGAAGTATCATTAAACTAAGACAAGAAATAAAATGGGACACGTGGATGGAGATGTAAGAGTTATAGCAGCTTAATAATATAAGCTTTGACTTTAAACCAAACGTGTCTGCAAATCTCTGAGGTTTGGTATTCTCAGGTCACTAAAGGCTAACTCTGCCTGGATCTGTATAGATTATGTAAATTTTTGAAGTAAACCAGACTTCTAGAAGATGAAAATCTGTCCCTATAATTCTCCTTTTAAGACTTCTTTCTTATTACAGTCGAGATTTATGTTGATGCTCCTAACAGAGACATGACAATCCCTTGTAACTTCAGAGAGTACCATAAAGGTGCTGGCATTTGAGAGCAGGCTGGATAGTTCAGCTTCAAACTCATTTTTATGTTCTGAAATCAGATACTTTTAAAAATAATAATCTTTTACAAGCTGCATTAAGACTTAGAATGCCTTGTGTTTATTAAAGGGCATTAAAAGCAAAATATTATCTTTGAAGGGCATCCATTATAAAAGTGTTTGTCTGAAATGCCTTAGGCAGCAAGGATTGGGAGTAGAAAATAAAGTTGCAGTGAAGGGAGGGCTCTGCTGTGTTTCCCTTGCTGCTTGTGCTGGTTACATCTGGATTCCCAAAGTCTTCCTCCTGTCCTTCTCGGATGCTTCCCAGCAGTGGGAGCTCCTTCTGCTCAGCTGAGTTTTCCTCACGCCAAGGAAAGTTCCCGTTGGTTTGAGGATAAGTAGCAGAGCCCTGTCTGGAAGGGGCAAATGCAAATTATCAGCTGGCAGAGCTCCAGCCCTAATGGGGAGATGCTGAACTCCGATCTGTGTGTTGAGCTCACATTCCTCATCCTTGATTAAAGTCTTGGGGGCGAGGACCACTCCTGGTGGAAATCATTCGTGCCTCCCCTGTAAGATGACGGTTGACTTCAACTCCCTCCTGATCTGGATGTTTCTGAAGTTTCTTTTGAAGTGGGGCCAAGAGGTGATGCAGATGCTCATGAGCAGTGCAGGTTTTGTAGGGAGAGTTAAAGTATTTTATTGGAATTACTGCGACAGTCAGAGAAAATGGATAACCTGTGAAGGACAAACTTCCTTCAAGTCGTTGTACAGATGTGGTCCCACAGCTCTGGTCATATCTAGGACTAGTCTTCTTGGAGTCTAAGAGCTATTTTTGTGCTGGGATTGTGTAAGAATAAATCAGTGGTATTAATACAGTGCCATAATTAGAATAGCATTAAGTAGGTGACAGGCAGAGTGTGATGAAGGTCTGTAAAAACACAACTGGCAGGGAGAAGACATTTAGGAGATGGTTATTTAATGTCTCTTGAAAACAAGAATGAGAGCTATTAGCAAAAGGCAAGTTAGAAATGAACAAAAGAGGGTGGTCAGGCACTGAACAGGCTCCCCAGGGCAGTGGTCACGGCCCCAAGGCTGACAGAGGTCAAGGAGGGTTTGGACATCGCTCTCAGGAACAGGGTGGGATTGTTGGGGTGTCTGTGCAGGGCCAGGAGTTGGACTGGATGATCCTTGTGGGTCTATTCCAGCTCAGGATATTCTAAATGCTTTTTTTTTAATCCAGAAGTTCAACCTTTGGATTCACTTGACTCCCCAAAGCTGCTTTGCTTTGGCTGCTGCCACTGTAACCTTTTGTGCTCAGAGAGCTGTAACCTTTCTTTTCAAGTCTGGATTTTGCTGCAAGTGCTTGGGTGGTTTTCTTGTCTCTTCTGTTGTGGGTTGTGCAACCTCTGTGGGGTTTTTTGTGGTTAAAAAGAGAGGTAGGAAAGGCTGATTTTAAGTATTAGTCCCAAAGAGAGAAATAAAAGGAAGAGCCAAGTGCTTAAATGCTTTGGAATGAAACATATTTATCACAAATCGCTCTTTGCATTGCTGTAGAATGGGAAGAATTGTTGCTTGGGGATGCTCTTGAAGGATCTGCCCTTTTCAGTGGGATCTAGAGCAGAACAGTGAGTAGAAATGGTTGGTTACACCTAAAACTAGGCTTTCTCCCTGTTTTCTGTTTAATTCTCTGTTACTGCTGAGAGGATCAGATTTAAGCTGTGCTTCAGGCATTCACAATAGAAGCATTCCCCCCTTCCTGCCTTGCCACTCCTTCCAAGAAGATCTCTCCATAGGGGCCAAAACTGCAGGATATTTCCTTAAGCCACTCTCTGCACGGATCAGTGTCTGTTCTGGTGCTGCTCTGGTGACACAGATTCCGTGTGTGATTGTGACTACCCATAACTTCCAAAGAAAGCCCTCAAAGGAGTTACCCCTTGACTTTGCAAATCTGGCTTCAGATTTGCAGCTCTGGTGCAGAAGACGTTTTCCTCTGTGTCTCCAGACGCTGGGGGTGTGTTGGATACAAACCCTTGGGTGTGTTTTTTTCCAGTGCCTGGGGGTTGTTTGTGATCGTTCCTTGTGCAGGCGACAGTCACTGGCTCTCAGAAAGTGGCAGTAATTGTGATAATGTAACATAGAGCTCCTCTTTGTGAAATTCAAGTCTTTTTAACATCACCACCTTCAAAGACAATAAAAATTCCAGTCTGCATTTATCTATTCCCCTGTGAGGAGTTACTGCGGTGTATATTGTATCATTCCATGTGAAATTCTTCTGCTTAATAGTCTCATTTATACACAGTTGTCTGAGGTCAGTTTTCCATTTTGCAGTTGTCAAACAGCTGTCAAATTAAGAGACCAGATCCAAAAGTTCATTTACATTTTATGCCATTCTTTGGGTGCCTGTTTCATATCTTAATATAACTAATGATTTATCTACATATCTTAGTTTTCTTTCTGCACTTGTTTTTCACAGATGTTCACATCTTCCTCTCCTCTTCAAGAGCAGCCCTTAAAATAAAGCTCGTGTAACTTTTTATTTGTTGAGGCTTTTCATTATACAGCCAAAGGAGGACGGTTCTGTATTTTCAGTGCAGGCAATGAAAGTGAAAACAGTTTGAATTCTGTCTCATGTTAATGATAATTTGAAATTTGACCTGGGAAACAGAATAATAAAAAAAAGTTTTAAATATGCTGCTAGAAATTACAAAAGAGATAATCTGCATTTCATTCATTTATCATTGGTTTTGGTCAATAATTAGCCCAGCTCTTGATTTCCCCCTTTAACTTTAGATTTCTTGTTCTTCAATAAACCAAAATAAAAAGGGCTTTGTTCACAAATCATCTTTGTAGTAAAATGTATTCATTTTTCATCCTGGGGAATATCAAAGGCTATCACATGAGTGAGAACACAGAGACTAAATTGGATACTATTTGTGGTTTTGTAGGATGATGATTCTTACGTCGCTGAGTTCCAAGCATAAATTTATATGTGGAAGATTTAGGGGTTGTTTTCTTATTTTTTTCCACTGGTGTAATGATCAAAGGAATATCTCCATACATGCCATTGATGTCTTACTACAAAGTACTTAAATAGCCCGAGGTAGTCATCTACTTTATAAAAATTCCTTAAAGACAGGTAGGACCCTTGGGTGTTAAACGTATCCTTTTGAGCTCGGTGTGTTTTCAGGGGAGGAAGGCAAGAGAGATTCTATTACAGGCCTGAGCAGTTCTCTGTAGAGCTGAGCTTTAAAGGGCTCTTTAAAAAGTTGCCTTAAATTATGGTCACTGGGGGAAGTTTGTCTGGGATAGGCAGAGAACGTTCCTGTGCCGTTCCAGCGTCATTCCCAGACCCGAGCACTGTAACTTGGTTAACTCTTTCCAGCTTTGGGGGGAAATGTTCTGCTCTACACAGATGTATTTGTAGCCACTTTACATTCTGGAAAGAGGCAGTTTCGAGCCCGTTGATGGTCCTTTGTGCCAGTTGCTTCAAGCCCCTGTGCTTGGCTAAGGAAAGGGAAACAATATCCGTGCTATTTGCTGCATTTCATAGGCATTTCATAGGCAATTATTAGTCTTTTCAGTTGATGGGATCCGCATTGGGATTGTAATAAAACACAAGTCAATGTGAAATTGGATGCAGACTAGGAGAGCAGATAAAACCAAGTGAAAATTAATGACAGATGTAAAAGTTATTGGTAATAACGTAGTCATCTTTTTACAATCTTTTTCCAAACTATATTTTTATTTCAGCAGATGTCACTTGAAATCTTCAGAGTAAATCATCTCTTTGATTTCAATTATGATCTTCAATACAGAAAGTAGCTTAATTATGATGGGTTCTGACTTATTTATGAACAGGTTTTTCCATTTGAGGGCAGCACACAGATCCCAGGCTGCTGAGTTGTTCGGAATGGCAGGATGCAGAGTGCTCCAATAACTATCCATAAGTCTATTTTTATGGCTTCAGATGCCACTAGTATTAAATCCAGAGTCCACAGAGCATCCCTGGAGCTGGAGATCTGTCACTGTCACAGGTGGGACGTGGGGAACAGTGGAGTTGGTTTGCTTAACGTTCTCTAAGTAAAATTTGGGAAAACTCAACTGTTCAGTGCTTGTTCAGTGCTGAGCATAAACAGCACTTCTATAGGTAACTGCAAAAAGCCTTCCCCTCTTGTTTTAAATCATAAGCAAGCTTTCTTTTCTTGTTTTCTCCCATGCCAGATCAGGCCAGAGGGCTTTCTGATCAAGGATTCTCTCTCCATCAGGAATCATGGATGCCCCTCCTGTCTCAGACCTGTTGGGTCTCCCCATTAGTCTCTTCCTGGCCCTGTTGGCAGCACTGGGAGGAGGATGCTGGACGTGGGAGGTCCCAGGAGCTGAGACTTTCTTCTCTGACTGGGCAGTACTGACCAGCTCCCTGGGTGCCTGCAGGGATGTTGGGCACTCCTGGAGAAGTCTGGTCAGTGCCTCCAGCTCTTCCCCCCTCCTGCACTCTTGAGGCTCCCTCTCCTTTTCATCATCCCTTGAGCTTTCCCCACCACACTTGTTTGCAGTGGAGATGGAAAAGGCTCTTTTCCTTTAGAAGGTGAAAATCTGTAACAAAGTTATATGGTAGTAGATTCTTAACCTTCAAAACATCACAGACATGAGAGGATATGTTTTCAGAAGACTTTCCAGCAGGTTTTGTGTCAGGGGCTCCTTGAAATAATGATGATGTCTTTGTATCTGTGAAAACTTTTCCCACAGATTTGTCCAATTTCCCTTTTTAGCACTGGGAGAGGCCATGACCCCTCACCTCCCTGTTGGTTCCCTGTGTCATTTATGGCATTTTTCATATTCTTCCTCTCTTGCCCTTTTCCAGGCTGAGGAAAGCTGTTCCATCTTGGTTCTACTACATGGAACCTGTTCCATACCTGTGATTGTCTCTGTCTTTACTTGGTTTATGAGCTTCTCTTTGGGAAAGGAGGACTCAAACTACAATCCCAGAGGGTGGAGACAGGGCTACAGGAGGGAACAGAAGGGATTTGTACAGTGGCAGTGTATGTGCAGGGCAGCATCCCTCCCTCAACAGGCACGTCCCTGCATACACACGTACTCTTAGTGAGTGCAACTGAGAACAGCAAATTTCATTAATCAAGTCCTTAAGATAATTAAAATTTAATAAGACCTCTTGAGACAGCAATCAATCACAGCAATCAACTATCTGTGGTATGGTGCCTCTAGCTTTTGTTTTTATTTTCTTTTCTTGCTGAGATAATTTCTGAATAGTGACTGACTTTTCCATAGACTCATCTATTCTTACCCTCTGATGTCCTTTCTCCAGGAAAATGGAATTCATTGGCTTCTTTTCCACACTGACATTTCTCCACACATACCAGCCTTTGCCTCTCATTTGATATCCACTCACCTGGTATTTTAAGGTACTTCTGCAATTCTTCACTGTCAGCTTCCACATTTAAAGCTCTGAACAGCCTGATAGGGAAGCCAAGTGTTCTGTCCATCTGAGCACATCCCTTTCTTGGGTGAGATAACACCTGGAGATCTCATTATTGGGAAGTACATGAACCATCTTTCCCAAATGGAATTACCCTGCTTTGAGGTGTTATAGAGGGAGGGTCACTACAGCCACCACTGTCTCCTGTTCATGTTAGGAAGAAGACGTAGCATCCTTTGAAGGGATGCCATGGGTGTGTTGCTCAGGAGGGGATTGCTGACAGTGCCCATCAGCCTGGTACAGGTGGTACTGGTGACCCAGTGAGACCCCTCAGCCCAGGACAGAAAGGTGACCTTGGTAAGACCCCTGTTTTCAGCCCTTCCTGTTGGTTTGCTTCCGTGAGTCTGAGCTAAACAGGTTGGCAATTCCATTTGGAGGGCCTGGAATTTCTTATGTATTGCAAAGACATTTAGGAATGTTGTTCGAATCTGTAGTTCATGCAATTAGTAACCATATATTTGAAGTTAGACATGAGTTACACACTTGGATACCCCACATTCTCAGTGTGGTGGTGTCAGTAAGAGATCTGTACAGGCTGAGCATGTGCAGTTTGTGCTGAGCTTAAGCAGAGCCAGCTGGGAGGTGTGAGCCCAAGTCTGCTGCAGAAGACAGGATGACTTTGGGCAGCCTCACCTGACGAGAGTGCTCTGTGCTTTTGCTGCTCAAGTGGCTGCAGGGTTTGTTTTGACACCTGGCAATATCAGTATATTCTTTCTAAACCACTGTTGTGAAGTCAGGGGAGGGAGGTTCAGCAGGTTTCAGTGTGGTGATTTCAAGGTTAGCCCATCACTCGAGGGATCCAACACATGCTGCATGTGGCTGGCTCGAAGGATGGCTCGCTTCTGCTGGTGAAATCAGGCTTTCTCCCAAGTCACTGCAGTCTTTTCCTTTGTCCTCAGTGCCCATTCCAGGATGGTTTTTATTTGCTGGAGGAAATGCACATGTTTTCAGCTGCCTTCCAGAGTGTTGCTGCACTCACCCCGTCTTTCTCACCCATGTGTTGACTTTTCCATGAGGCTCAAAGAGAAAGTGCCTCCTCCCCTGCCCAACTGTGCTGAGCAGTTGCATCTGTTTCAGATCTGAAGGATCACTGGTGTGCTCACAAACTTGTCCCTTTTTTTCTTCCCCCCAAACTATATAATTTGTTCCAATCCAATGCTTTTGATTTTTTTTTCTATCTGCTATTCTGTACTAACCTGGAAGCAAAGAGAATTTTAGAAACGTGTCCTAGCTACCTGTACTGATGTGCCCCCAATATATTGTTTACCATATTTGTGTTCACAGTACCCTTTTATCTCTTTATTTGCCCCAGACAGGCCCAAAACTGAAGCTGAATCAGTGTCAGACTAGTGTGTGAACCAACAGACCGGGTAGAAAAATTCTGTATCTATTGGTGACCAGCTGACAGAGCAAAATTAACAAAAGCATCAAAAAAGTTTAGACATGTTAGATGGACTGGCTTTATTTGTTATGGTTAATTACTGAAATTAAAGCTATTAGAAAGGCAGGAATATTTTCTCTCATGATTCATATGGTTTGGCCCTGAAAATTCAGAACACAAACTGGATGCTGATAAATTATTTTTAGCACAGGTCATAAAATTAACAGTACAATTTATATAAAAAGGTATAAATTAGAGTATTTAAATGTTATTTTTATGGCACGTTAGGTGGAATTATTTTAATGTAAATGGTTTATTTCAAGGAAACTGTGAAATTGATAAATAAATCTACTCTGTTCCAGTGCTAAACATGTGAAACGTAATCTTCTCGAGTCTTACATCCACAGATCCGTGTCCTTGTGTTTGCAGTAGGATGTAGGTGCTACTAATGTGTGGAACAGGTGCACGTAATTTAGCTGTAGAACCAGTCAAAATACCTTTAATCAGTTTATGTTAAGTCAAACCATATGGGTCCATGGCTGGTTTTCTCCTGCTCTCCCCTCGGTGCCTTTGTGGCTCAGCGTCCTGCAGGACCCAGCAGTGGGATGGAGGGAGGACTTGGTTGCTGAAATGTTAATCTTTGTGCTCCAAAGTAACAGCTGCAGGTACTGGAAGTGCACAGTGATTTGTTTCAACTTTTCTGCTCTTACATACGAGTTAGTTTGGGTTGTGAGCAGTGCCCTGAGGAGCACAGACAGAAACTGGAGTGTTCCTGGGACTGGAGAGCTGTTAGAGACACTTCAGCATCAGCCTGTGTGAGAAACATAGCCAAGGCTTGAACACAGAGAGAACTGGTCTGATCCATTGCTTTCAACACCGAGTTTGTGATATTTTAAAGCAGATGGAGTGAAAGCAAAGCATAAATATCCCAGAAGATGGGAACGCTCCCCGTACGGGCCCTTCCTGCAGTGGAGGAGTGTAGCAACTAGAGAACAGCTTCTCTGCTGTCCAGGGCATGGAAGTGTTTTTATGTGGGTAAAAGGCAAGTTGCTTTCTCGTTCTGGAGTATCAGTTTTGCCAAAGGCCTCTTGAACTGGGACAGAAACAGATTTGCTGGTGGACCGGAGCAGAGTGAGCATCTGACAACACTGAGCATCTCCTGAGCAGTAAGTGCCTTTGGCTTGTCTTCTCGTAAAAGGTGGATTTCTTCTTTAAGTTGTTGGCAAGGATTTAATTTTTCAGGCGCTGTGTTTGGCCTGTATGTCCCCTGTTAGCTGGTGGTGCTGGGGGGGAGGTTTTCCACGGGATTGTGTGTCTGGGTGGTCCTCCCAAAGCCGTACCCAACGTCCCCACGGCAGATCTTGTCAGCGCGGGGCCCAGCGCCGCAGATTTATCTCGTACCACAGCACCAGGGCCAGGGAGCTGCTCAGGGACCCTGCCCACAATTAATAAAACTAACTTCTGAAGCTGTCTTTTCCTTTCCTTTTATTAAAACAATTGGGAATGTCAGGTTTTTCTCCCTTTGAAGTTTAATTTCAAGTTCATCAGCGGTGCCAGTGGCCTACATTTCTGCAGATCACAGCTTCGAGAATCAGACGATAAATTTACTCCTGAGACGTTTGTAGAATTTGTTTTCTGGAAAGCTAACCTTAATTAACATTTAGCTTCATCTTTAGAGTCTCCTCAGCAATTAATTTCAAGCAAATGCATACAAATAAAAAGTTCCTTTGGCAGATATTTAAAATAGCCATGGTAGTAAGTACACCATTAAATACAAAAATACTGTTAAAATAATTTTCAAGGCAGTTTTTATGCATTTTTTGTAGCCTTTTATTTAAAGTAAATATCTCCAAGCCATTCATTTAATGACTCATTCTTTCTTCTGCTAATAGAGTCTAAAAAACAAATGTTGGCTAGTGCTATTAAACTACTTTTAAGAAAACTTAACTTGGGAAGCTAGAGAAAATATATTAGATGGCACACTTAGGCAGAGTCAGAGAGACCAAAAACCACGAGATAATTTCAATTAAAAAATTACAGGAAAATAGTTTTAGTGGCTGGTAATAGTAAAAAAAAAAAAAAAAGGAGCCAACTGAGCAGCAAACAAGGCAGAGCTGTGCGAGAGGGAGCGTGTACGGGAGCGCTGGCATTTCTTTTGTGAAAAGATTTCATCTTTGTTCTCTGCCCTCTGAGAAGACTTCAGCTCGAATGTTCTGGCTAGCAGAAGACATCGGCTGTGCTTTCAGCTCCCGGGCCCCGTCAGCACTGCCGCCGGGCAGACAGCAGCACTAATCACGTTAAGCCCCGGGCTCCCCGCGCCGGGCCGATGCAGAATTCCCGCATTGTTTGCGGGGTGCGGGGCCGGGGCGCGGGGCAGGGTGTGCCCAGCCCGGAGCTCCCTAAATCTCGTTGGTTACACCTCGAGCAGGAGCCAAGGCGTCAGACAGCCCCCATTGAAGGGTTTGCCTCGCCGGGGCAGTAAATGCTAATTCGGTGTCAATTAGAAAAATGCCAGTGACGGGCACTGCAGTTAATCAGTGGTGCTTCTGTTGATTCATGGCTGGGGGGGGGGGTTCCTGCTCCACATATTTTGTGCATCTCTCACCACTTTGCTTTTTTAATTTTAAGCAAGTTGAGTGCGTTTTGCTGTTCCGTGTCCATTTCAGATGCTGCCCCAAGTTTACTTTGTGCAATACGTCCTTCAGTCACCCGCTGCGGTAAATCGTTGAACACCTTCTCCTTAAACTTCAGTACAACTCTTGTATTTGAGCATTTTCATGAAATTTTATGAAATTAAAATTTAATATTATGGGATTGAGTGTCAGAAATGTGTGGCAAATTCTGCTAGGTGAACGTGAGTGTACTTTACTGATAAATTTACTCCAATGAAAAGCGAATCCTGCTTTAAAACTGCATCCCCACCTTAACTTTCGAAGCGTGCAAAATGTATCTCACAGATACGTGTGGTGCAGTCTGGCTTTTTGATTTTCTTTTTCTTTTTCTTTTTTTTTTTTACATTCCTGTGAAAACATTGTTTCTCCAAGTTAGCCATGTGTTAACCTCAGAAATGTTAGTTTTATGGGTAGTGTTGCCCTCATAAAACAAAAATGAATGGATAACACTTTAAAGTAGTCTGCAGAGGAAAAGGAGTTTGAAATAACATTCTGCTCTGACTTTCTTGACTAATTTAAACTACTGTTATATTTTTGGTTAAAGGTTAATGTTCCTTTAATTGGCCTTTTAATCGGACATCTGTGTTTGGTTGGGGGGGGATCGCATCGAACAACATGCCCTTAACGTTCCCGTTTCTCCCTGGAAATCCTGAGGGATTCTCTGGCCTTTCTGCAGTGTGCTATCTGAACTAATTGCCTCCATGCCTGGAACAGCTTTCTGCCAACAAATAGGATAATATTTTAGAAACTAGGTAAATTCTAGCACTGACTTTTCGATCCTTTGAATGGCAGCGTGTCTGAGCTTTCAGGTGCTCTTTGGAGTTGGTTTGGGGAGGGAGAATATAAAAAAACCAGCTTTAATTAGCAAAATAAGATTTTAATTAAATAGTGAAGGCATGTATTTGATTGTATCATGTGGAAGGTCTGAGAAAATGATTGATTTTTTGATGTTTGAAGTCTATGCCTTGTGCAGTGCTCCGTTCTCTTGCATGGGGTGGTGTGTTCATTATATTCATATTTGTTTTAGCCAAGACCTGCTTGGAGAGAAATCAGTGGCAGATTTACTCTGCCTTTAACAGGAGTAGGATTGATCCTGCAGAGCTAAATATGAATATTGTTATATGCTACTAGAAAACAGGAGGGCAGCAGACCTCAAAAGGAGACATCTCATAGTGAAAGCATATTTAATTCATCCACCCATTGGCACTGCTGCAAACATGGGAATGGCTTTGATTTTATAATTGGAGTAATCAAAAGTGCGAGGAGACAGTCAACTTAATTTGATTTTTTTCCCTTTTTTTTTTTAAATCTCTGAATACTGATGTGCTTGGTGCATAGCCAATTTTGGTTTCCCGTTGAGAAGCGTGTACTGCATTTTCCATTTGATTGTGTAGGTCTTTCTTACATTAGTAGGGGACAGGGAAATGTTGGAAAAGAAAGGCACCATGTTAGCAGGGAGCCTCAGTAATTTTGTAATGCCTGAAATAACTTCTAACTGACTTAATGCTATTTATCTGTTACGGAATAATAATCTCTCTGTAACATAATTAAAACATGAATTAAATCATTGCTTGTCCAAGAAGATGGAAAACTTGAGAAAACGGCATGGTAATTGCTAGAAATAGACCTTTTAGTTACAAAAAAAGCATTTTGTGGTGCCTGTATTTTTATGCCTGGTAAACACCCAGGGCTTTCTGGTTTTACAAACCTGAACGGTTCTGCTTTGTCTCACAGATTTACGATTTGCTTTGTGCATAAGCCCTGCGTTTCTTATTGGAATAACGATACATTTATTTTAGGCAATATGGGGCCCTGTAAAATAAACAGTTTTTCTTTAGTGCAGTAAATAATAACAGGGGGAAAGACGCAAATGCAAGACCCGCTCAGACGCTCTCACAGTTTCCCTTTGCGGTACCACAGACACACATCTGTGTGTTTGTGTGGGTTTGTGCCCACTGTGAGAAGTTCCCTTTGCGCTGTGGAACGACACAGGGCCGTGATTTCATCCTCCATGTGTTTTCTGTCCACGGCACCGTGGCCCTGACAGTGGCTGGAAATCCCACTCCACGTTAGTTTATTACCAGTCCACTACTGTGCAGTGTCTGATTTTTCTCCAGTGCCAGAACAACCTCCGGGAAGCCACATGAAAGTTCGGTTCCCCTTCCCACGAGTGTTCTTAATTTATTCCGAAGTCACATTTCTAGCAGTGGGCTGAGGCTCGGGCGCTGTGTGTGGTTTTGGGATTACAGCAGCAAACCACAAAGACAAAAAGCTGCCGGCCCAGATCCCGCAGTTCCTGGATGCAGAGCTCACTGGCTTCCCCCGTTTTCTGCTGTGGAGAATTTTAAAAGGATTCTGTCAAAATAACTTAGGATCACAGCCTAGGTCGTGGAGTGTGGTGGAGGGAGAAATGATTTCCTGAATAGTTTGGAAATCTTGGTTAAATAACTGTTGCACGTTGCTGGGGTGTGTTTTTTCCTCTTCCCTGCTCTGTAGGTCTGCAGAGGTTTGTGGAGGTGCCCACTGGAGCTGAGGGGTGCATGTTGTGCTTGCACGGGCTGGATCGGGGCTGGAGCTTGTTTCAAACTGAGAGAACAAAGTTGGATCCCGGATCCCAAATCCAGAATGGGAAAAGTCAGTGCTTCTGGCAGTGGGATCCCTGTTTGCAATAAAAGACCCAAATGCCTCCTACACACACTGCCAGAAATGCTCTGCCAAGTATCTCACATCTGGGTGTTTGCAATACATTTTAAAACTAAACATTTATTTCAAGATTATTCTTATGAAATTATCAGTTGCTGGTTCAGGGAAAGCCTAATTTTAGTGCTTTCATCCTGTGCTGTGGGAAATCCTCTGGTTACTGGAACAGGTAGTGTGACTTTATTGTTCCAGCAGTAAGTAGAACTTGTTACCTGGACAGGAGAAGTTGACACAACACATATTCAGAAAATTCATATGAAGTTTTATTTTTTTTTTAATTATTGAATTAATTTTTTTACAAATAAATAATTTTAGAAGTGCTTTTTTCATGTACACAGTGAGTGTGGCAGAGCTGTACTTAGCAGATGAACATTGTTTTTCTCTTGCCTGCTGTCCCACAAAGCCCATGCTGGGGGAAGCTGCCCCATCCAACCCTCTGAATTTGTCCTCTCCCATCCCGGGTGTCTCTTGCTGAGCTTGCAGCAGGGCAGCCAGCAGTGTTGGGATGAGTTCAGGGATCTTTTCCTCCAGCAATGTGAGATGTTGAATCCATTCCTGCGTATTTTTCTTTGACAACCCTTGCTCCTTTTGTGGCCTCACCGGCGGGTGTCTGAGCAAACCAACCTTTCAGGTGCTTTGATATCTCTCGTTGATTTAAACCTCCAAGACTGAAAATCATGAGCTGGCTGGGTTTGAATCCCCAAACCTGTTGCCTTGCAGGGCTGATGCCTGCATCCCACACTTCCAGCAGGGCTGAGGGCCTGGCAGCACAGGGAATGTGTGCTCAGGGAGCCCGGGGAGCGCAGGATGAGGGGGAACGTGAGCAAGGCACGGTGCTGTGGGCAATTATCTGGGCTGTTGGGTGGTGTCAGCTTTTAATTCAAGTTAACAGGGTTCCTGCATGACACTTGCAAAGTTATATTTAGACCACACTGGCGTATATTGCTTGCAGGACTTTATTTTTCTATTTTTAATTTATAGAAGTGCTCATCTTCACATATGGTAACATTTTCTCATTTTCCAGTAATATAGCAGTTTTGACTGTTATATTATACAGGATATTATGGATTACATATCAGTCTGTACTTTTCATAAGAGCCAAGATCTCTGCACTGACTCTGACTATTTTGAATGGTTAATTTGAACAATCTTAGTGTGTGTTTTTGAGGCTGCTGGGAGGGACAGATTACAGCAAACCCTTAAATCAGAGGTAGCTCCATGCAGAATGAAGTGCATGGCTTCAAATTAACAACATTAATTTTCTACTTCAGAAGAGAAAGTTCCTTCATCTGTGCTCTAACTCATTTATAAAGTTCATTTTCTATGTGAGAGATAGTATTGTAATGCATAAAAGATGCACCAGAGTATTTGTCATGGAGACTGCTGTGGTTTTGCTTCACTGGGTGCTCACTGGAACAGGACTGAATTTCAGATGAGAGCTGGGTGCTCACTCATGTTTCCTTACAACAACCATGGTGCAGGATTAAAAACAGACCACCTTGTTTATATCCTTAGATCAGCTCTGTTTATTACACCCTTACGAGTTTTAATTTACTAACATTTAGGAATCCAATCATTTAATCGCAGGGGAGGAATTCTGAAAGTGGTTTAAAGGGGATTTTAAGCTTGGGACGGGGTGTGTCTGTGTAAATACTCGTGTGTGTGTTGTTAGGAGTCCGTACACGTGCGGTACCAGCCCGGGTTTGGGTGAGCTCACCTTCACCTGCCCACTGAAGGACCAGAATGCTGAGGCTGTTCATCCTCTTCCCTTCATGCCAGCTCTTCCAAGGAATGAGCTGGACTGGGAAGATGAGTCCATTTGGGAAAATATTTTAGACTTGAGGGCTCTGCAGGCAGAGCCAGCCGTGTGTGAAGGGCGGTGGTGGCAGGAGTTGAGGTCCTTCACTCCCGGAGCCCGTCCCGACTTCTCCCGTGTTGTGCCAACGTGAGCTCTGCCCACCCACAGGCACAATATTAAACAGCTTGGGGGTTATTGCAAACTTTTCCAAACCACCTGGCAGTTTCGTGAGCCTGGTTCGGCACTGAAACCCAGAATGGCCAAGGATGATTCGGGAGAAAAATCTTCAGAAAACTTTGCAGTTCTAGGTAGCTTTTACTATATTTTTGCATCTTCCCTTTCTTTTCACACCCTTTCACACCGTGGCTTGTTGCCTCTGGGCTGGGGACAGTGAAGCCTCTTTGTCTGCTTTGGTGTAATTTCCAGTGAGAAAATCAAGCTGTTTTATGGGAAAACTCTGCGGAGAGGGTGTGTAGGGAATGGTGAAGTTAATGTTTATTTAGTTTGCATTTAATAATTGCTTTAAGAATGAATTTGCTTCAGATTTTAAAGAACTTTATAAACTAAACTCGCACGCTCTTGGCAAAGAGGCAATTATCTAGATTGTGTTCCTCATCATAGAGTGGTTTTTTTCCCTTGGTGTTTTTTTTTTCCTCATTTGGGAAGAATTATTTGTTAAGGATGAAATTCCATTTAAGCTGACAAATGTTCCTAAGAATTAACTTAAAAAATGTGTGAATGTAAGTATAGTTCTTTAAAGAGGATGGCATTATAGTGTTTTTAATGAATGTAAAAGTTGCATTCTATTACTTAGAATGCTGCATGGAGACTTCAGGCTCTGACATCTTTAAAATAAACAGAAATGACATTTAATCAACCTCAGCTCTATTTCATGTAAACATTTATCTGGAAAATGGGGTTTGTTCTTCTGTGGCCACTGGCTGGGAGATGTTGCCATCCCTGCAGTCTCTGCCAAAGGTTTATAAGAATTAAGATTTGAACATGAGGTGTTCAGGTCTTGTTTTTCCCCTTGATCGAGCGGCGTGTCGAGATCAGTTAAGCAGAACTGCTGCTGAGCTGAGCTTTTAGCACACTGGCTTAGTGTGGGATGCTGGTCTTCCACCAGCCAGGAGCCTTTAACATATTCGGTCTGTGGTCCATTAAAAATTGGGGATGGAAATCCTGCTGGGCCTCAGGTAGCTTGGAGAGCATCTCCTTGGGGCTGCCCCATCATGTGTGTGCAGGGAAGCGTGAGCTGAGGGGTTCTGAGAGGGGGGGGTGTTCAAGAAGTGGTTTTGGCTCTCCAGCAGTGGAGATGAAAAGCCAATTCCTCTCCCAGACACGGTTTCCAAGTGCAGTGGGGCTCTGCAGGGAGCCTGGGCTTGCTTTGTGTTCACCTCTGCAAAAGTTCACCTGTGCTGCACCCAGGAGGAGATTGGGCTTGTGGAACCTCTTAGTGCTGTACTACAGGTGGGTTTAAAAAGCCCAACAAACTTAAAGCTCTGAGAACCAGCACTGAAAATAATCACAGGAAATTTCCCAGGGGAAAGTATGTTCTTAGTGGCAATTTGGTGGCTGAAGTAACTTTGGATTCCTGGAGTGTAAAGTGTGTAGTGCTGAGGGACCTGCTCTGCTCTGCAGAGGGAGGAAGAGGGGCTTTTTTATCATTCAGGTGGAAAAGGTATGTCTAAAATGCAGAGACACACATTCACCAGCTACCAGCATCTCATCATTCAGAAGTTTAACCCTATAGCTGCCACCGGGATAAAAGAGAAGAGTTTGAATTGCAGAGCTGCAGTGGCTGCCCTGGTTTGTCAGCCAAAAATGGGTTTGTCATGGCTGGAGTAACACCTGAATCTCTGTGCAATTTTAGGTGTGAGTATTTCAATCACAGCTAATCTGCTTTTGTGCTTCAATTACTCTCCTTGAAGCTCCTGTTACTGCTGTGGAGCAACAAGGAATTTTTATCTCCATTCCTGGAGTAATACATTGATGACATTAAATGGAGGCATTTGAGTGATTCAGCTACTCAACAATATTTTTTAATCACTGAAATCTGGATTTTTGCAATCAATCCTCTTATCCTTGCTTTCTGTTGGATTGATGTAGCTGTTACTTTGGGGACTGGAATCAGAGGAGTTATCTTTTGGGTAGACAAGTGATTGATTTCAGGCATTAGACATTCACCGAGACATTATAAACATTTGCCTTTTCCTACTTCTGCTTCGAACGACCTAAAGCCTCTCCCAAAAAGGTTAGTTGCTTCAAAAAGCTACCAAAAACATCTTTATGCTTTCTCTGACATAATATTTTCCAAAGGGGGGGTGGCTGGGCAGTTGGCTGTGTGGAGTAACCTTTCCTCCTCACCATATGTGCACAACTCTCATTATACTCGTAGGAGAGAACTACATGTGCATGGAGGAGAAAAATAGGTCCCGTGTGTCAGAGCTGTCAGGAATTTTTTCTTCCACTACATTGCTTTGCTTTCTTTCTACCTACAGGAACTTTGCAGTTTTTGCACCTTGTTATCCGCTGCCTGTCAAATGTCACATTTTCTAATTCCTTATTCTCAGAGCTGCCGTGAAGGTTTCGGGAGGGTTTCTCAGTGCTCTGTGTGTGTGTGTTGCTCTGAAAAACCTGCAGCACAACACGGAATTTCAGCTTTAGGAGGAGAGAGAGGTCAGGAACACAGCAAATACAATGTTGTTTTTATAAATTGTTCTTTTTTTTTTTTTATCTGGAATGACACACCTTTCTGGTGCCCGCTCAACACTGAACGTGCACAGTGCAGCTTCTCTCCCCTCTCCTCTTTGTTTAAAAATGTGACACACAAAAATCTAAGCTATAAATAAAAATCATCTCTCCAAGAGTGTTTTAAAAGCTATTTAAAACATTCGTATAAATAAAAAGCAAGCTGGTGTTTATTCAGCATCTTTGCCCTCCGAAGAACGTTGGTGTCTTTTCAGAGAATCATGCATTTATGGAGGCAAGTAGAGATAAGTTTCAAGAAAATATTTGGTTTAGTCAGGATCTAGATTCAATAGGAAAAATGAAGCTTGACAGAAGAAGAGAAATATATTCCTGAGGGTGGAGGTTCAGTAAGAGCATTGTGTCACACACAGTGTTTTAAATATTTTTTACAATAAACGTGGATTAGTTTTTTAAAATAAGTGTGAATTGTGGAAAGCAAAGCTTTCCCTCTACTGTCACTTTTCTCCCTTTTGCTTAAAACTCTTATTATTCTGTCTGACAGCCTTTCATATTTTTCTCTCTTGCTTTCTTTGCTTTCTCTCGCTTTTCTTTGGAGTAGATAAAATAGGATTGGTTAAGAAAATACATAGTGTCTCTAACTGTTGGTGTTGCTTGAGTGAGTTCGTTAACTATGGTTGTAATGTTGTTCCTGCTCTGGTGACCTCCTTAGACAAAAATGCAGTAGTTACTTTTAAAAGTACTTTATCTGTTTTTGCTGGTTTGACTTCAGAATTTTGGGAAACTGGTGATGGATGTGTCACCCATTGCTGCAATTGCCTGTGGAGAGCTGAAACCACCATATTTTTAGTTAAATCCACTACGTGACTCGCAGAAGAATTGATCTCATTTGGGATGGGAAATACAAGGAAAAAAATCAGTCCTTAGTTGTGTTATCCAAGGTTTGGACTCGACTGGGGACGAGGCATAAGCTGTTGTTTACTAAATGCCTGCTGTGTTTCGAGCTCTGCATTAGTATGACTTAATCCTGCTTTTTATGCCTGTTTTAATAATAAGCTTTTACACTGATCACTACTGAGCCTCAAAATCCTTCCCAAAACGTGGCTGTAATTTTGTTGGGGAGGGCAGTGAAGGTCCTACCTGTGCTGGTGGGACTGTGGTGGCAGGACCTGCCCATCCGTGTGCTGCTGGCAGTGCTGGTGGCCATTTTCATCAGTAAATAGTTGCTAAATGAACGGAATAAATTAACTTCTGCACTTTTTTAGGGAATCTATGGCAGCACAGCTTGGTGTTGTATGAACAGCCAGAATTCTTGGGCAAGGTGAAGTTCCTTGGGCTGTAGGCAGGGAGAGGAGCACCCCTGGATGGTGAGATGGCTTCAGACCGTGGAGCCAACAGAAAAATCAATACCATTTCTGGCCCTTAATCATCATTTGCAAAGGTGAGAGAGGTGCCCCCATGTAATAGTGCTAATTGCTGCAGAGAGAACCTGCAGTAACGTTTTGCAAGAAAAGCTGGATTGAGAGGGAAGTCAATCTAACAGGAGGCTTTATGGAAACACAGCAATTTCATACATATAAAATTCTTTTTTTTTTTTTAGCACAGTAGTGTTGTGAGACTGTGTCTTTTCAGTGCTGGGGGCTTGGTGGAGGGTAACCCTGCCTACAGAAAACAGCTCTGCCTCGTACAGGTCCAGCTCCACCTCTGTAATGTCTTTAAACCACTGCTGGATCCCGTGGAATTCTGCTGGTTTTTATCTAGAAGTTAAATCCGTGTGTTACACTCACATCTGCTCTTATATATGAGATTTCCTTTAGGTTTTACAACCCATCATTTATCCCGATGCTTTATGGACACCTTGAAAATCCAAACGTATTTTCTCATGTTTGAGGCCCAAAAAATTTTATAAGAAACTAGAGAATTAAAATAATGGCTTAAGCTGCCTTTGCAGTGTGGCTAGTGTGAAATGATTTCTATTAATTCCCACTAACATGAAGCTTAAAAATTATAGTTTCTGTATCTCAGAGCGAAAAAAACTTCAGCAGCGCCTTTCCCGTCATCTGGTTTTCTACTTCTCCCCTCTCTATCCAGGCATGGCTAAAGAAATTCCAGGAGGAAAGCATGGATGTGAAGGGGCATGAACATGTTTGCCTACATCAGGGATATCTGTAAAATTTATAATCTTGAAAAATCAATGCAATTCAACCCAGAAATATTATCAGATTACAAGGAAAATGATTTTACTGAGGGGGGGAGTTGCTGCTGCTGTGTCTTCTAATCAGTGATTGAAAACTGTGAACAGTTTAATTTTAAGATTTGGATTCTTGCAGTGTACAAAGCCCTTGAAATTAAGAGGTTTTGTTGCCTGCAGTGGAATTGTTTGTCATGCAGCTTTAGATGAGTTAAATCAATAGCAAAAATCCTATATTGCAGCGTAATTTAATTAGAATTGTAAATAATTTGGTCGAAATTATAATTCATTATCAGTTCATTAACGTGTGTGCTTGTATGAAAAATGCCTTTAACTAAAGAATCTTTAAATAAACCAAACCCTTTCTGTCGAGAAAGAGCTCTGGGAATTCCATTAACTAACAGGAGAATTTTGTTCTGTATCTTCTCTGTCAGCAACTTGCAGCGCTTCTCAAAAATATGTGAAAATCTACTGTTCCTGTTAACATCTGCCACTTAACGTTTCACATGTTCTGCTGTGTTATAAATAATTTATTCTATGGGTACATTTTTATTTCCCCCTAACGATTGTGTGCAGGGGATCACGCAGGGAAGGTGCTGCGTGGTGCAGAGGTGGAGGGGGTTTGGGTTTCCAGGGGTTGTAATAGTGTTGTAGGGCATAAATCCCAATCCAAGCTGAGCCCGTAGTGATCTTTTAATTTGCTTTTGAAGTGATATTTTAATTGACTCCTGTTAGCTTTGAATTCTCTTATGAAAGACCATATATTATTGATAACTCTTTGTTCCACGTCGTTTCATTGGCAGTCTGTAGCTGTTTCCAGTTGACTAAGAGAAAGAACTGCCTAATGTGGAAGCTGCTGTGGTTTTCCCATATTATTTCTTGCAATGACCAGTTTTTTCTTCGAGGTGTTCCATGTTTAACCTTATTGCTCTTCAGTTTGAAACCAAGGCTTAAAATTATTGCGTCTCCGACAAATGAAAAATTTCATTCATCCTTTTCCCTCGCCTCGTAAAACTATTTAAGGAACCACAAAGACTTGGCCAGGGACTCCGAAATGATAAAATTCATTGCAAGATTAGAGAATTTATATCCAAATCTACATGTTGATTTTTAAATACTCCTAAATTAGATCCATCTTTTTGTATATACAAAGAGAAACCCCCTTCCCCGCCGAAGCCTGGGCTGTAAATCACTTGCCGTCCGTCTGGCCAACACCTGATCGCACATGCCATCACCAGGAAGGTTTCAGCACTGTTCTTTATTATTTAATGATTGAAATACTTTTTTTTTTTTTTTACCTGCTCCCAAGGGCCAGAAGATTTATAATCCTTTGGGGGCCCGTGGAGCTGCAATATTTCCTTTCACAGTCGCTCCTACTCCGATTGCGAGCGGTACTTGCAGGGTAACTAATATTGTTTCCTCCTCCTACACTTTCCTTTTCCTGAAGTCATCAGATAACCGTTTGTTTGCTCTTATGTGCTCTTGCAAGAGCTCTAAAATTCCAGTTTCTTGACTGACCAGATTCCCTTTCAGATTTCACATGGTTCTGGTTTGGAGGGAATGCCGGCGGGGATTTGCTTTCGAGATCGTGCTCCCTCTTTATCCTCAAATCTTTGTTTCCTGTGCCTTCCTCTTTTGCAAAGGGCGTGTAGGAAAAAGCTGGCTACAGTATCCTTAAAAAACATCATGGAATTAAAAAAATAATTGCTAGGAAATTGGCCTTATATATGAGATTTTTTTTTTTGCTGTCTTGCATGCAATATTAGAAATTTATGAGGCTTTCTTTCGCTGGAGTTGAAAACTGGGAATCTGATGAGCACAATAATAGTTGTATTTTATTATTGTCTTTAATGATATAACTACAGAGCTTTGCATTAAATAATCTTCAGCATTTGAAATAAATAATAGTGCTTTTGTCTATATATAGTGTCTGCAGATAATATGCTAGAAATATTTACAGCAGCTTCTGGACACGGTCATCAAATATTTTAGCAATCCTCTGAAAATTCCTGTTGCTTAACATGATGTGCTCTTTCCCTTTTTTGTAAAGTCTTTCAAAATGAGAAAGAGAAAAAAAGAAAATGGAAAAAATGTGAAGAAAAGTAATATAATGTTCAACTTGGGGATTATCTCTGGGAGTGAGGCGTCATCTCTTGGAAAATCTCATGAGATCAATGAATTCATGCAAAATTGAACACCTTGGTTGAAGCATTTTAGGAAAATAGGTGCCAAAAAAATCTGAAAGAACTGATGAGACTTTTTTTTAAAATGCTTTTAAATATTGTAATCAGTGTTTGAACACCAGAATAAGTTATCCTTGAGCTGAGATCACTTTGCATGCTCAGGAGTGGGTGTAGGAGTGTGTGGTACTTCATTTCAGGATATGGGAAATCGTGTGTCTGTATTAGGGGAAGAGTTCAGCATCATATTATATGTTTTCTTGAAAGAACGAGCTTACACAGCAAGTGATTGTGAATTCCATCAGTTTTCCCTTCTGCATCCTCAACAAACATTGTTATTGGAATCCTGAATCCCATAGATTTGTCTGATACTGTTTTACTCTTCAGTTACATTTTCAAACTTGTGAGCAGTGGTGCACGTAAACCTCATTTATTTTTAGTATTTTATCTCTCTCAAAATCTGTTCTCCTTCCTTCCACATCGTGACACTGATCCAACCAAAACCCCGCTCTCGCAGCCTTTTTTATTTGATTTGCATTTGGAAAACTGGAGTCCTAAATATTGTTTCGGGTAATTGGAGGACCTAAAAAGCATAACTTATTAAACAATTCCCTTCCTTATTTTGTTACACTAATATATAGAATTTAATGTGTTTTTTCCTGTGGATTTTTTTTTCCGCCGCTTATAAATTCAAGCGTTAGTATGTGGGACGGACTCAATTTCCTCGTAGCTTTTATGGGTTTAATTACATTTGGGGCCTTAATTTGGTTTTAAAAATCCTGGTTCCACACTTGTGGAAACTGGAGAAAATCAATTTTTCGCAGTTTCTACTCCTTGTCCAAACTGTGGTGGTGCACAAGGAGACTTCCTAAAATCCCAGTGAACCTTTACCCTCGTACTTTCCACTGCCTTCGTCGTACCAAGGGATGTAAGCAGAGACACGGATGGCTGAGAGCAGCTTTCCCTCTATTTCAAGTGGAAACATGTTTGTTAGGGTTGTTTTTTATTTAATTCAAGCACTGTTTGAGTCAAATATCTGGAATCCTGGATGTGAAACCCGATTTTTTCAGATCTTGGTTCACTTTAATTTGGGGATAGCAGGGAAAGGGCTGCTGCAGCTCACGTGGGGCTGTTGGCTTGGGAAGTGTAAATGCCTTGAAAAGCTGAATTCAATTTTGTTTGTGAGGGTTGTTTTTTTATTTAATTTCTTTTCCAATCCACTTTGAGAACTAGAAAAGGTTTATATTGCTCTCCTGACATTGCTCAGATCCTGAACGAGCGGTGTAGTCCGTAGCTCAGGTAATGGCTGTGAAAAGTCATGGATTTTTGAAGTTGTTTTGGATATTGGATTTCAGGCAGTAAACTGTTTGCTGCTGCTGGTAATTCTACTGGTTGTTTTAGGCAGTGTTTATGTTTTAATTCTTAGACACAGGCTTAAATTAAAGGTGTGTATGCCTTATTTTCAGGCAGTAAGAAGCTCAGCCTGTGGCCCCAGGACCTGATTCATGCCGGGGGCACCTGGGGCAGGTCCCACTGCAAATGGAACAACCTCTCCCTGCCCTACCTCTTCTTTTCCCATCATTCTGAAAGGTGGCAACGCACAAATGACTCTTCCAAAACACAGAAGCTGTTCTGATACCACATCACAGGATTTCACAGGGTTTGGTTTTTTTTCTTCCCTAATTTCCTCCCATTTTGAGAAGCAGGCAGCAAGCGGCACACAGGCCAACTGGGATACTGGGAAAATGCTCAGCATCCTATCCATTATGCATGGCAAGTGTCCTTCATGCTGGGGGACACATCAGCAGTTTCTGAGCTTTCAGCAGCTCCTCCTGTGGTCCCAGTCCTGCCCGTCTGTCACGCAGCCTGCCAAGGTTGCCCCATCCCTCTTTCATTTGATATGGGCTGGGAATGACAGGCAGGGCAGCGAGGGCGGGCGGTGGGACTGCAAGTACAGCTGCTGAAAGCTGTCAGGATCTTGCCAGCTCATCCCCTAAATGAAGACCTTCCATCGTGGTCTTTCTCCATGGCTGGAGACTTTCCCAAATCCACCACGTGCTTTTCCAGAAGCCCCGAACAGGAGTCGCTGTTTGTAGGGATGAAAAGCACGGCAGAGATTTTCCTTTCCGTGCCTTTGGCGTTCAAAGGCATCTCTGCTCCGTCTCCTCCCCTCACACCCTGCAATTGTTCAAAGCCACCTTCACGTGTCCCTTTACATGGTGATCTCACACTTTGCTTTTCCATTATTTACTGCATGCCATCTGTTCTATGTTCTGAAAAGTTTCCCCAGTGCTGTTGGACAGCCACGTTCCTTCTCTTTCCCCCCCCATCCCTCCTGATCCCCCAAAATTCCCTGTTCTCAGAGCACAATTTGAAGTGAGCTGTGAGATTTCCCCACCTCCTGCTCCCATTTTGGGTACCCTGCTAGGGCAAAGCCCTCTCCTCCTCCCTGTTAGTAACAAGTACAGTGCTGACAGTTACAAACCCTTTCATGTTGCCAAGAGTCACGGGATGAGTTTATAAACCACTCTGTCAAAAAATAAAAGCTAAAACTTAAAAAAGGCAATTTGTGTTGATGTAGTATCAGGGCACGTATAATTTTTTACGTTGTAAATGTAGTATTAGGGATATACATTATTTTTTACACTGTAATCCAAGGCAGTAGTAGCTGGTTCCCAGTGTGCAGTTCCCTTCTAAACTTATGACATAGTTACAGGACTTTTGAGTTGGAAAAAAACAAACCAAGGAAAGCCCCCCCCCAAAACACCCATCCTACGTGGTGTGCTGGGTGTGGTAATGGTACAGCCCATAACAGGGTGAACCCAGACCTCTCGTACCCATAAAAAGAGATGTCTTGTCCCAAGACCTTTATTCATTAAACTCTGTTTATCCTGCCTCCCCTATTCACCCTGCGGGGAGAGCTACTACACGAGTAGTCCTATTTTTAATAGGAACATTCATAAATAAATTAGCCTCAGGGGAGGCCAGGGAAGAGGTTACATCTGTGGTTGCAGATGAAGCAGTTCCAGGAGGGCAGGATGATATTATTTACTGCCTGGTTCGGTGCTTCTGCTCGTTCCTTTGAAACGCACAGAACTCCCGCCGGCTTCAGCGCCGCTTTGCAGCTGGAAATCCCCCTTTAAAACGGGGGCAGTGCACAATCCTGCACTTTTGCTGGAAAAGGGGCACTTGGTTGAGTGCTTTCCTTCCCTGTGTGCCCCAAGGAGGTAATGCCTGTGCTGATGATAAACCCAACAGGTGCCAGGGCTGGTGGGTGCTGCAGCCAGTTGGCTTCGTGCCGGCAGAGCACAGTGGCTATATTGTGTCTCTAGGTTTTTGTGTGCTTCCATGTCCTTCTGAGGGATGGTATAACCCAGTTGAAATACATACTTAAACTCCTGAGGGATTAAGTGTGTTTCCTTTGCTTTACAGTTCAGAATTTTACAGTTTCTTTGTTTGGGGGTTCTCAGATTGCTTAATGATTTTCCCCCCCCCCCATTTTGCCCAGATGTGTGTAATAGCAGTATTTGAACCTTACTAGGTTTGCCAATTTTATTACTCAACATATGGTATACCCTTTTATTTTTGTCTAGTATATCATTCTTCTGCTGAGAAATCCCTTGGTACAGGCTTTTTCCTTATTATTCTTCAATGGGTTGGTTTGTAACTCGTCTGTACTCCAAAATTCAGCTTTCTGCTACTGATTCAAGGAGACAAAATGTCAGATGTTTTGCTTCTGTCTGAGAAGTATTGTTTAAGCTGTCGTTTACTGGAAGTATCACGATCAATTTGTGTTAAAAAACCGCTTTCCCCACCTCTCCCTGGGAAGCTGTTGCTCTCTGATGTAGGAGGAGCACAGGAGAAGGCTGGAGATCAGCCCAGGAGCACGGGGTGCACCCACAGCCCACAAGTGGCTCCTCCATGGGTGTTGGCCAGGCTGGAGAACCCAAAATTCCATTGCTGGTGGTATTTGGGGTCCACCTTCAGCCCAGCTTAGATTCTTGTAGAGGTTTGGGGGATCACCTCGAACTCATTCCCAAATCCAAACTTTCCTCTCGGCCACGTAGGGAGGTCAGAAATGGGACTCCCACTGTTGGTTTCCCATGATGCAAAGAGACACCCTTTGTTCCAAGCATTATATCTGCATTTTAAAGCCATTAATGAGCCCTGCATGTGTGGCTCATCCTTACATGTTTATTCTGTATTTATAGTGACCAGCCTTTGCAGAGAATGTGAGCAGGGATTGTTTTCCTGGTAGGCTCAGGAGCGGATTCTTTTGTGGTTTCCATCTCTATAACTCAATTAAATGGCATTAGGATAGACTTACATCAGCTGAGTTCTCCGCCCGCAGTCAAAGTATAATTCTTAATAATCATGGTTTTACAAGTGATTTTTCTTTGTAAAATTTTATTAGTGTTTTTTTTCAGAGTGGTTTCTTAAGCTTTTCTTCCTCTATAGTAAAATCTGCCTGTGAGAGAGTGCAAACTAAGAATATTTTGTTCGAGAGTGAGTCAGAGGCTCAGAATAATTTGTAGTCTGCTGAAAGTATCCCTGATGTCCCATTCACATGATAACTCTTGTATAAGTTTCCCAATTCAGTTGTAAAGACACAAATCACTTCAATTCTATAATTTGTTTCCCACGCAATGGGAATAACACATGGCTTTCTCTTGGCAAATATTTCGCTAATGTTTTTATCTGGGTTTGGAAATTATAAATTGCTGTCTGGTGCTAATTGCTGTTAATAACAATAATAACAACTGCTCAGGTAATCTTCCATATAATGAGGAATAAAAATAATTTCCTTAAATCATTCCTAATATTCACAGTGGAATGGTTGTCATGTTGTTATATGCCTTGAGAAAAGGGATTAAATTCTGTGCAGCAGCTACCAAGGATGTCAGTCGTGTATCAGACAGGAAGACCCAGAGTAAAAAAATCCTTTTATTTTCTATTTCTATAAAGAGTGGGCAGAACAAGTTGCCCTCTGTTTTGCTGTTAAAATATATATTGTCCAAAACACTAATAACATCCAGCCCCACTGGAATTCAACTGTTGACTTCCCAACAGTCCAGTTATTTGGGAGCTGATGCCCAAACCACTGAGCTCATCCCCAGCATGATTAATTCCTGACCTTTCACCACAAATAGGTTGACTTATGTCAACTTCTTGGTTACCATACTTGGGTTATCCCATTGGTGATACTTTTTGGGATGTCTGCTGGCTTTCCCTGCTGTTATTTCCACAGCAGACACCCAGGGTTGGGGTTTTTTGCCAGACTTTCCTTTCCTACAGGCATTTAAATTAATAACTGTAAATGTAAGAGGCTGGTTTGCTCACGAATACAGGGGATGAGATGAGCCATAAAGACAAGGGATGGGGAGCTGGATGGTGGGTTTTTAGCCATAATTCAGGCAGATGTGGAGGCAGAGAATTGGAATCCAAAGTGTATTTAAAATAAAACACAGGATATACATGTACATGTATTCATATATGTGTAAAATATACAGACAGGATATATTTTTACTCCAATAATAAGATGAAAGATATTTGAAAGTGTTCTGGTTTTAATGTGTTTTTGGAAGTCCTCCTGCCAAGCTGTGTGAGCAGGCAGGATTTTCCCAGCTCAGATTCTTGGGAAGGCTTATCCCCAAGTGCTGGTGCAAAATCCTGGATTTCACCACAGATTCTTCCTGGCTATTGCCACCCAGCATATATTTATAAATTATTTGGTATGAAAAAAACATAAAATTTGAATTTAGAACTTTCTTAAATCAGAAGTGATTCTACTTAATATAGTTGTACACCTTTATATTTTTAATTAGAAATACTAGTGGCTGCATTTGGTGGAGACATATTTTGGGTTGGAGATGTATTTTGGGTTGGAGACCTATTTTGGATTGGAACCTATTTTGGGTTGCAATTGTCTGGATTCTGGGGGTTTTCTGTGTGTATGTGCATAAGTTACAACCTGTATAAGTGGTGGTAGTGCTGCACTCTCCCAGGAGACATTGAATTCCCATCTGGATATTGGTTGGTAGGATATAATTTGTCTCTGATAAACTATTCAAGGCCAGGCTGGATGGAACTCTGGGCAACCTGGTCTAGTGGAAGGCTTTCAACTTATATAATTTATGAAAGAAAAATCCAAGAGGATTCATCCTGTTGGATGGGACATTTCAGTTTTATGATGGGACATCACGCTGGGATCCCGGAGTAATCCTGGCCAACACTGTCCCCATCCCTGCTGGTTTCACAGCAGACATTGCAAATTGCTCCATGAATTTATGTCTCCCCAAATCCAGCTTTTCTCCTGGTTTTCAGTAAATCTCACAGCCACTGCAGCCTCCCCAAAGGTTGCTCAGTAGTGGACATTTATGGGAACGTTCTCAAAAATAACAAAAGACTTGCAAGTTCCTGGAGGTGCCTTTGGATTTTGTCATGATTCAATGTGCCATTAGCACTTTTATTTACTAATATCACCCCATCTTACACACTCTTGTGTAGCTGTGCATTTATATATATATATATATATGTCTTTACAAATGATGACAAACCAGGAAAATAACTGAGAGTTAGACTGTTTCATGAAACTTCCCAGCTTGGGAGGTTTTTTCCAGCCACAGGCAGGATCCTTTTAAGGCACTGGGCTCATTTAGATTAAGAGGTGATGCTTGGCCTCAGTGAGTTCTGGATTTAAATAGGTAAGTGTGGGAATGAAAAAATAGGAACATGAAGTGACTTCTTCAGGATCACTCTGTGGGCTATTAATACCTGACCTAGGTTAAGAGCCAGGTTAATTCCTTTCTAGTTCGGAGTTTTATCTACTCTTGGATCAAGCCTGAAGGTTTCTCAGGCAGAAAGAACAGAAAAGGAAAGAAAAAAATTTCCTTTTCTTAGAGCATGACTGTGCAGTAGTGTGAAAAAGGCAAATCTTGACTGTCTCAAGCAAGGCATTTCCATGGAGGTTGGGAATTATTAATGCCATTAGCAGATAGTCATCTGGAAAACTGCACTGGTCTGGTCTCTCCCATATGCAAGAAAAATTAATTCAGATGGGAACAGGTGCTGAAAAGGACTTGCTGGGATGTGGGAGGGAATGAGGAGCCAGACTTAGAAGAGGTGGCTGAAAGAGCTTGGCCTGTGTGGCCTGGCAGGACAAAAGCTGGTGTGGGTCTGATTACTCCATAAATATATCCAGGGGGAAGTACCAGGAGGGAAGGGACCTGGAGAGCAGTGTTGGCGAAAGAACTAATGGGCAGAAATTAGCTATGTTTAAATTTAAACTGGAAATGAGATTAAGATTTCCAGCAATCATAAACTTTTGGGGAATTTATGAACCAGTGGTCCCTTGTGTATCCCACGGTTCCTGTGCTCCAGGGACAGCTCAGCCCCATCCACTTTATTTGGCACAGGGGGACTCTGTTCACCCCTCTCTTGTTCAGCCTCCTCAGGAAGGTTGAGTCACTTGCTCAAGGTTTACACCCAGCTGTTTGAAACAAAAAATTCCCACAAAAGCCTGTCCTGTTGTCTCGTCTCATACCAAAAACGTATGAATGTTGTTTAATAGGCCCATTATTTGCCTGCTTATTTCTCTAATAAAGACTCGTGCCATTTGGAAATGTTGTTTTGGGGGGATTTTTTTCCTGTGGGTGGCCCTGACTGAATTTAAAATGGGTTATATTTGCATTATGCAGAGCAAGATTCCAAACAACAGAATCTGTCCTGGTTCCTCAGCCCGAAGACCTGATGGACCTGCCCGGACCAAAGAGTGTTAACGGTCTAAAAAACCCGAGAGCTTGGAGGAGCTGCCCTTGAGCCCCTTGGTTGTGCCCAGGGTGGCATTTTGGGGTTTGTCCAGATGAACACCGGTGTGTTTGAGGATCCCTGGCCCCTGGCAGAGCTCGGAGCTCTCGTCCCTCCCCGAGGGTCTCCCCGGTGCCTCCTCCGCAGGCGCCGCGGCTGCTGCTCGCGGAGACCCCGGTGATTGATGGTGCCACCTAATTTTAAATTGCAATTGAAGCCTATTAGTCTGTGATGGCTAATCAGAGTGAAAGTTGTTTTTTGTTGGCTTTTATTACTCATTCCACTTTGTCCATATTAGTTACAGGCATAATGTGATTGCTGTTCTGCCTCGCCGATACACGGCGTTCCCGAGGGATCCCCTTCACTGAACTCTGGATTCCTCTGTACAGCTTGACAGGTTGCTGTTACAGCCATAGAATGCTTTTAATACTTTACAGTTCTCCATGCAAAGAAACTTTTTCTTATTTTTGTAGGTGAGGGTGACATAAATGTTAATGTGCCTCCTGTTAGTTGATATTTAATTATGAAAGCATCCGCTGGAAAAATAGTATGAGCCTGGTGTAATCAGCACTGGGGCAGACCTGCTAATCTTTTCATTTGGTCTAGACATCAAGGATGCTTTGTACTAGTCTGGCTGTAGCCTGATAATCTAAGACCTTCTGGACTAAAAGTTTCGGGGCTCTTTATGAAGGGAAAAACTCCTCCATAAAACCCCTTA
The DNA here is from genome assembly GCF_001715985.3 of Manacus vitellinus. Lineage (NCBI taxonomy): Eukaryota > Metazoa > Chordata > Aves > Passeriformes > Pipridae > Manacus > Manacus vitellinus. The sequence goes on along the minus strand of NW_021939798.1, from coordinate 3,113,503 downwards.
GGTTTGCTTATTCCTCTCTCAGCTGATAAATGCCTGTTTGATTAGTTCATGGAAAAGGTATTTGGATGAACCTGACCGTGGAGGCAGCTTGGCTGTGTGTTAGTGCCTTGATGTCTGGGAGAGTGGCAGCCTCTGGGTGTCAGGATGAGGGTGCTGCTCCTGCCTCCTGTGGCTCTTTGAACTCAGATAATTCTGATTAAACAGCGTTTCCACGTTGCTTTAGAAAAGATTTTTTTTTTAATTAGTTGCGTTCCTGAAGAGATCCCCGATCCCTGGAATTCGTTCAGAAGTGAAAAATGTGTTTCCTTGTGCTTTTCTCCTCTCTTTATTGTTAAATAGCAACAATCTTCCTTGCTATCTATTTTAAAACAATTTAAAAACTCTAAATAAGCACCAAAATAATTGCCAACAGTCTGTTTTCTCAAATGTATCCACATGCCTATTGTTCATGCATCACAGCCCAGTTTTCTTCTGTAACATGGTTTGTGTCAGACCTTGGCATCTTTAATTAAGGACTGGGTGGGAGGGCAGCAACCAGAGAGGGAGGGAATCACCTGTAAAATGCTTTGGGAAAGTCACTCGGGGTCAAAACAAAGAAATTCCGTCTCAACAGTGGCCAAAACTGAGTGCCTGAGGAGGAGTATAAGAATATAAACGAGGTCTTATATTTTTGATGATCATTTTAGTTCTTTGCATGGAAAAATGTAGATTTTATCTCGCCTGGAAGGGTTCCAGTGCTGTCTAAAGAAAAATCACTGTCTGAATAAAACCACTGTCTGGTCTGGCACAGCTCTGGGAAGTGCTGGTGCAGCTCATCCTGGGGGAAGTCAGGATGACAGGACTGCTGGGATGAGCCTGGACTCGCCCCTGCTGGGGCCGGAGCAGGACGGGAACAGCTCCCGGTGTGCCCCTGTGGTTGCACTGACCTGAGATAAAACCCAGGTGCCCTGTAATCTGGTGCTACCTCAGAAATAAACGACCATGACATTAAGAAAATCTAAGCTGGGAATGCACAGTGGGAATACTTTTTGTGCCCTGGGTATGAAGGCAAACCCGGGCTGTGCCTGGTGTGGAAATGCAGGCGAGGGGGGAGATGGAACCCCGAGGGGCTGAGATGGAGCTGCATTGCCAGCCTTGCTGGTTCTTCCTTGGTTTGATTTTGTGCTGATTTCCTGTAGTACCATGGCTTGGTGACAGCAGAAATACCAGTGTTCCGTGTTTGGAGAGTTTCAGGAAAGGTGTGGATACAAATCTCCTGCACTCCCAGCCCCACTTGCCTTTTTTCCTCCCCCAAAAGAATAAAATGCAGGAGATTATACTCTCCTTATTTGTGGAGAGAAAATACAAGAGGATACAGCAAAATTAAATAACAGTTTTCTTTTGTCTTTGCCAAATATTAAAAAATGAGGCAGGGGAAGCGACCCTTTGAATTACATCTCTATTAAATATATAGAGGTGGGGAGGCCCTGGCACAGGTTGCCCAGAGAAGCTGTGGCTGCCCTATCCCTGGAAGTGTCCAAGGCCAGGTTGGACAGGGCTTGGAGCAACCTGGGCTAGTGGAAGGTGTCCCTGCCTGTGGCAGGGGGTGGAATGAGATGAGCTTTAAGGTCCCTTCCAACCCAGACCATCCTGTGATTTCATGATTCTGTATCTGCAATACAGTTTTTTTTTGAACACTGGAACTTCTTGGAGCACCATTTTATATCCTTTCTCTAATCAAAGGCTGTGTTTGCTAAGAACTGAGAGGTGCTGGGCAATGGGATAGGTGACTGAGGTGAGGTTTGACTGAAGGACTCTGCAATGGGAGGAGGAACACCTTAAGGAAAGGCTCAGGTCTCGACTGGGTCTCCCTGTGACATCTCAGTGCTCGCAGCCCACCGTGCCTTTCTCTTCTCTTTAAACTTATCAGATCTCGGTGCCAGATTATCTCCCTGCCAGCTCTTAGAAGCTCAGCTTAGTTGTCAGCAGCTTGTCTGCTAATAGGCACAACTGTTCTCCATCAAGGCTGTCTGAGCAAAGCATCTGGAAATGTGGAAATTCAGAGGAAATTTCGCTGGTGAAACCCAACGGAGCAAACCCCAGGCAGGTTGGGAGAGGGAGCTGCCAAGCTATAAATATTTATGTACTAAATGCATATGCTGGTGCGTAAATGAAGTGGTTGTAAAGCCTGTGAGCAGTCTTCCAAACCTGCTTTGGGTATGGTTTAGTGTAGAAAATATATTTTAAGCCTTCATTTGTACGAGTGTGTGTTTAGAGGGACAGTTGCCAAGGAGTGGAGCAGGGGCGGATTCGCAGCGGCGGCTGCTGGGACCAGGCACTTGGTGCAAAGTTCCCTTTGCCTGATTGCAGTTATTACATTATTTACCTATTTTTAGTTCTCGTTCCTGGGTCCACAGTTAGAGCTATTTGTGTAATTTCTGATGGTTTTTCGGAACTGGAATTTTTTTTCATATAGTGAAACTGAGTTATACTTCAGATTTTCACCACTCTGTAAAAAAAGTGTAGAGTTTAGCAGACAACTGTATTTATGAAATCACACAATTCTGTCAATTATTTTCATGATGTGTTCAGTGTTTAAATGACCTGTAAAATATAACTAGATTTATTTTAATTTTAATACTTCTACTACATGGATTAAATAAGTAGGTGGGCTGAGCATTGCCTTCTGCAGCAGCAGTTTTGGTTAATACCTGTGCCCAGCTATTCATAATTTTCAATGGCTATTTTCATGTATTTTTTTTTCCCAGTGCAATATGCAGATATAGCAACCATGTGCTTTTATCATTTTATTTCAGCCTTCCTCTATAAATCTTATTTCATAAGGGGCATTACTGAGTGTTGCAATTCATTTCACCACTTCATATTTAATGATTATCATGTAAAAGCATCTTGGGACTTGTCTACACAGGAACTGCAACGTAATTAAATGGAGGGATACATTTAAGGACTTGCCTACCTAGGGAAATTCATTTGAATTTTAGTAGGATGTGAATTTTAAAGCAGATTGTTTCTTTTTCTTGGGATGTCTTTTATGGGTATTTTTGTTTGGGAATAAAAGCTCCTTCTTGCAAGCTTGTTTTTGGAATTGTAAATTGAGTGTTTTTCGGGTATCTGCACACACTTTCCTCACAAAGAATTTGAGATCTGACCCAAAAGTAGATGTTTCACCAGATATTTTTTTGTTTTGGTCATAGAAATATGGCAATGCTCATTTTAGTTCCAGTTTGTAATGATTTTTTTTATTATTTCAAGAGTTTCCACGAGAGTAATAGATTTGATTTTGCAATCCTGTCTTCAGAGGACCTAATAGCTTTTTATTTTTTATTTTTGTGTGCGTTACTGTGGATTTGTAGTGGGACTGAGTGGCATCACATACAGATCTGGGCTCTGGGATGAGCAAATTAAATTCTTTGTTTGATCCTCTACTTGCCTGCTTTGATCAGTGGTACCTTGACACTGGACTTTCAATCCTTTATTTTCTTCTTATCACAGAATCCTGGAATGGTTTGGGCTGGAAGGAACCTTAAAACCCATCCAGTGCCACCCCCTGCCATGGGCAGGGACACCTTCCACTGTCCCAGGTTGCTCCAAGCCCCATCCAACCTGGCCTTGGACACTCCCAGGGATGGGGCAGCCACAGCTTCTCTGGGCAACCTGTGCCAGGGCCAAACCACCCTCACAGGGAAGGATTTCTTCCCAATATCCCATCTGACCCTGCCCTCTGACCTTGGGAAACCATTGCCCCTTGTCCTGTCACTCCAGACCCCAGTAAGAAATCTGTACCTGGCTTTCTTTCTTTACATATATATTCTTACTTTCCTAAATAAATTTTTTGATCCGTGATTAGATATTATAATGCACTTCCATTATCACAGAAAGATTTTCCATGATTCTGGGTTTATTTCCATGGAAAGGGAACACAATGTGAAAAACTCCCCCAACACAGAGTATGGCTTGCACAGTGTGCCTCAGCCAACTCTCCTGTTGAATCCAGATGATTTTGTTCCTTTTTTCCATGTGGTTGAGTAAAGCACTATTCCCAACTCTCCAGCTTTAGCAAGACCTGTGTAGTCAAAGCTTCCAGATCCCCATGGTGGCACTGCCTGGAAGGAGCTGGAAACAGTCCCCCCAGAAGCTCTCAGGTGAATATTGGCACCCAGGGGAAATCAGGCCACTGAGGTGCAGGGCTGGTTATTTTTTTTTTCCCAATAGATACTCAGAAAAATTCATATTGGGCTTGCACTCAGCAAACAAAGGTGACATTTGAGGCACCTGGAAGACAAGAGTGGCATTTCCGTGTCAATATTGAACACTGCTGGGAGTTCACTGCTCTGGTAATATCCATGCCAGGAGCTGCAGGAGCTGGAGCCCTTTGGCTGGGCAGGGAGTTCCTGCTTTAATAACCTTTCTGGAGCAGGAATGTGCAGTTTTCCACACCTGCTTTGATGTGGAGGAGTGCTGCTGTAGCTTCACTCGTGAGCAAGAAGCCACAGAGGGTTGCAGGGGGCAAAGGCTGCCCCAGGTTTGAGTGGAAAGCACCAATTTATTGATGCTCATGCACTGCTTAGGACAGGTTTTACTTCTGGGTCATCCTGTTTCTTATTATTCTTTTATTTTAAGAATGGCCTCCTGGGATAGAGAGAATCATCCTGTCTCCTCCATATCTTTGATTGCCTTTTGGCAAAAATCTTCCTGTTGCCAGGAGCCAGGATTAAAATGAATGTTGTTTAAGCTCCTAAAGCTTTTGAAAGGATCACTGTCACAAAATAAATAAATTTACGCAAGTGAATAGGTCATTATACCTTAAAAAGGAGGGAGGTAGTGCTGATTTGGTGTCTTAATTGGTTTCCAAGCTAAAATTAATAGTGTGTGGAATCCCTCTTAGTAACATGACTCAGAACTATTTATTTTTCAACTCCTCTTTTAACTCTAGCTGAGATTGATGGGTGGGTTATCTTAGCATTTGGGAGATGCAAGCAGTATTGGAATGACAAACATTTCTTGACAGCTTTAAGAAGATGGATGGTGTGATGCCCCTGCAACAGGTTTGGGTGTTTGTGCTTTCTAGTGGGTCATCGTGAGCCTCTTGCTTCACTTTCCTTCTTAACGAAGGGGAAGGAAAGGTGAGACCTAATTAAGGGCTTGGAGGTGTGTTTGTAACGTGACTTCTCGGTGTGCAGGTTTGTCTTCCAGCCCTCAGCAGAGGAACATAATGATGGTCATCCCCAGTTTGTGGTTTGTGCATTTGGCTTTTAAAAAAGAAGATGGTCACTGGATTTTGCTGCAGAGCTGGTGCTCAGTGATTAACTGCACCTTGGGTGTCTGTTGTTATGTTGTACCTCATTACTCCATGGGGCAGATCTGCACATTCTGCATGAAATGATGGTTTAAGGAAGAAAAATCCCTTACCAAAACTAACCTACTCTGGGCAACATCATTAGGCTTGAGCAGAATCCTCATGCACAGAGACTTGTGAGCATCTCTTTGATCAACAAAACTGTGATAGCCTTAGGAGGAGAGAATGTCTTGAAAGTGTCACACACGTGGCATCACAGATTTGTGATGCTAACAGGAAAAAAAATACTTTTTTAGTATATTGGGAGTTTTCTCTTAAGTTCTTTACAGATGGGAGAGAGGAGAGTGACTTTTCTTAATTTACTTGATTGCCAAGATTTAAGCTGAATAAAAATATTGTCGTACAAATGAAGTTACAACATTGCACTCATTGTGGTGCTTGCTTCTCTCCTAACATTCAAAACTCTTCAGAATATTAAAAAATGGGGTCTTTTGGCCCTGAGAGCCCATGGTGGAGGGGAGAGATGAGGCTGTTCTCTTGCCAGCACAGTATAAATCCTGAAATCCCCCATAGAGATCCCTTGCTCTCTTTTCAGACATTGGAACAACAGGGAAAAGTTGGGGTTTTAAATTTTATTGGAAAGGGGAAACTTGTAAACTCTCTCCTGTAGACCTGATAGATTCCCTAAGTGTGCTGTATATAGAGATGTGACTTGAAACCCTCCCTGATAACAGCTCCTGATACTTTAAAGGAATAATTCCTGAGGGGTGATTTTATTAAGAGGTTTGAGCTGTGGGTTCCGTGGCACTTGGACAATGTTATCGTGCTCAGACACGTCAGTAAAGGCTGATGCCACTTCACACCCTTGTTCACAGTTAGGCTTTTTTACTGGCTGTGTTACAGCATTCCCACATTTCATCCATTGTGGGTTTTGGGGGTTTGAGTTGTTTAATATCCTGGCCAGAAGGAGCTGTAGATTTTCCTTTTGCCAAGTACAGCTGGACCACAGCAAATTCTCTTTCGCCAGTGCCAGTAACTTCAAGTATAAAAGTTAATTTATTTCCAAAACTAAAAGGTATTTTGAATAAGTAATTTAGATGTTTGCACCTACATAAATAACCTTTCCCTAGCCAAGAGCAGGCAAGCCTTGCTGCTTTGTGTATGGTGCTACTTTTGTCTGTGTTGTAAGAAGAAAAGCCTCACTAACAGGACGTGTCAGCCATGAGCAGTTAAAGCCAACACGTCTCCATGTGATATAAGAGAACAGTTTATGGATTAATATTCGGGTGCCTGGCAGGAAGCACATTGCAGTGGATTAGTATTCTTATCATTTGAGTGACAATTTATAAAAAGCTGATTAAAATGACCTGGATCCGGGACACATGGGTTGGAGCCAGGAGACGTGTGGAAGCGATTTAAATCTCACCTTCCCACTTGCCTGCTCTAATCTCCTGGGCAAGAGCAGAGCACAGTGAGGCTGCTTGATTTTATAGCTCTCTAGTCACAGGGGACTGAGAAGCAGCTGATACTGGTGGTCTGGGGGGCTGTGGAGTTACCTGCTCCTTCCACAACTGCCCTGGCCAAAGCCAGGAGCTCAGGATCCCGCTGTGGTTACTACAAGAAATAAAAGCTTCCCAGCTCCTGCCTCTGCTCTCATTCCTCTGGAGGAGATTCCTGTCTCCTGGTTGACTCTGGATCTCCTACTTGACTTAAGCACTTGCATTGTGGGCAGCAGAAATACTTCCCCAGGAGTTCCCCGAGTAACAACTTTATTCCACCACAGGAATTTGTCTAAGCCATCTTCAGTATCGGATTTTATCTGCAGTATTGCTCAAAGCAGCTGCACTGTGTCCAGAGGACCTGGCCTGGTGTATTTTAGGACATATAGTAACTTAAACCAGATACTGACCTTGTGCAATTCCTATCTTCAGCAAAGAGGTTGTTATTTGAAGTTTTGTTTGTTTTTTAAATTATACGTTGCGCTCCTGGCACGCTGGCGTCGTGACAAATATGATTTAATGCAAAGGAATCTCGTGGAGAAAATGGCCTTGTGAAGTGATTCAGGGGGTATTTTGGTAGGGCATAAAGGTGGTATTTTTCTTCAACTCTAATACTGGTTCCTAAAAATATACAGAAATAAAATAGTTCCTGGAGAAAGCATATTACAGATGTCAGATGCCTCTGACATCCACTTATAATTCATCATTAGAATCTTGCAGAAGTAGGGACAGATTTGGGGTGATCAGAGCCCAGTTGTTGAAGTGTGTGGGGAAGGGAAGTTTTCCTTTCTTAGACCAGGTCAGCACAACCCAGATAAATGTGACTTCATTGCCTTATCTCTGTGACCCTGGAGAGAGAGGACACTTTAACCCCCTCATCGTTGTGGTGCTGCTTCTCTCCTGGGGGAGGTGATGTACCAGCACAGTGGGGGAGCTGAGTCACAGCTTCACCCTTTCCCTCCCCCGTTTCCATGTCCAGGATGCACAGATCCAGTGGCACAGATCAAAAAAATGAAAATATGAGAGGGAAATTAGCTGTGCTTTGGGCCAGATCAGGTCGTTCTGTGGGTGCAGTTGGTTGGGTGAGAACAAGGGAAGGGCACGAGGTGTGAAACACATTTTTTAACCATTTTCATTTTAAGATGAAAAGGAAGAGCCCAGAGGTGACAAAATCCATAAGAAAAAGTTGGGAAGGCTTTGGAAATTGCCTCCTTTGGTCCATGAGTCCAAATGCAGCGATGGGCAAGTGCCCTCCTGAAAGTGGGGCAGAGTGAGGACCTGGACCAAGGAGCTTTATTTGTGGATGCATTAATTGTGAGCTGAACAAAAAGGACTTGGTGGTGGTAAATATTTCATACTATTAGAAGTCCCTGGCAGCTGGCCAGGAAGCAGTATTTCTTCCCATGGAAGTTATTTCTCCAAGGTGGATCACATGAGGTAAAGCCTGTCTGTGGTATCCAGCCTGCATTCCCCCTGAAGCCGTGGCTGACCTCCATGAGGCCTCAGGAATACGCTGTTGAGGTGGCTCACAAAGTCAGCAGTTTTCAAAATTGAACAGCTTATAAGGGCCTGGCTTTATTTTTATTTCATTTTTGTTACAGTATCTTCTCAGCAAAATATGATTTTCAGGAGAAGAGCCAGGCTCGTGGGTGGTCACCCAACCTGTTTCTCATTTACTAAACCAGGACATTCACGTCTTTTCTCCCTTTTCAAGTCTTGGACATCAGGTGCATTGAAAAAAATGAGATGAAATGAGCTGGTGCATTGGTACTAAAAAATTTGATTCTAAGATAAAGACAAGAAAAATTTGTTTATGGGGTGAAATAGTAATTTGATGCAAATGCTCTGTTATTTAGTTCAAAGTTATTCACACAGCTGAAGACCACATGAAGTCCTTAATTATTATTAATTCTTTGCTCAGACACATGTGGTTCCAGGGGCTTTCCTTGCACCCTCACTGCTTTTCCCCTGGTGCCACAAGCACATCCACACCTGCAGAGCCAGTGGTTCATCCCAGTGGCCTGTTTCAGGATGTGTCCATCCTCCTCTCCTCTTTCCTGACCCCTCACTGTCGGGACGAGCCCCATGGATGGAGCAGCAGCTTTTAGCTTTCCGAGCTCCTTGTAATGGCACTTGTGATATCACCAAAGGATCTTGTTTGGCTGAAGTGCTGATGAAGAGCTGCAGGAGCTCAGTGACCACTTGTTCTGTTGGTCAGAGTCACCAACAGGGTTTGGATGAGCTGAAAGCCAGCACAGAGCGCTGTGCCAGGAGCGCCAGCAGCTCCAGCCCTGCTGCCACTTAAGGGCACTGAAATAAGTGCAATGTAAAACCTAAAAAATGCACATTTTGGGGTGTCTCTGGAAAGTCACACACTTGTGAGAGGGCAAGGGAATAACAGCACGTCACCTCTCGAGCTCTGAAAAGCAGAGCCAGCAGGGCAGGTCAGTCCGAGGTGACACATGGCTGCTAATTGAAGTCTGTGAGTCTTTGCTTTCTCCATCCTAAAAATATATCTCTGAAGTGACAAGTATTAACATTTTCTTTGCCATTTCCTCCTGTTCTATTCCCTCTACAGAGCAATGAGGTTCTAAATGCTGGCTAATAAGAGGAATGTGTTTTTTAGGGGGGGAAATAATAAATTAAACTGTGGCAGATGCTTAATGTAGCAGAGCTTTGTGGGTTCGTGGGACAGTCTGGGGTTTCACTGCCCTCCTCTATCTGTAGAGGAACATTGTAACATTGTTCAGGCTTGCATCAATCTCATTTTTAATTAGAATCTTCTTTGAAATGGAAAATATTAAAGCAGATCTATAGCAAGACTGGGAACTGCAAAGCCAGAGGGCTTTCAGATACTGCCTTAAAAAAAAAAAAAAAGAAAAAGCGAAAAAGCTATTTCTAATCCTTAAAATATTTGCCTTGCTTTATTTTCATATCTTGAAGACAAACAGGTGCTGTGTGCCCTTTATGATTCTCAAATATACAATCTCCAAGCCAGCAATCTCTAAAGCCTCCCCTTGTTTGTACAATTAGGGTGGGATTTTCAGAATCACTCTGTGTTGGTCTGTCTCTGCTCTCATTGAAGTCAAACTGCCACTGACTTCAGTGAGAATCGTGTTAGATCAGTGCATGGGTGCTTTTGAAAATCCTTCCCTCTGCATTTTTTTTCAGTCACATCTGTGTACAATTGAGTAAAAAGACCTTTGTAATATGCTTTAATTATTCTTTGTTGTTTTCATATAAAAGTGATTGAAAGGAAACCAGAAGGAAACCTATAATAATAATGTTGACTTTGATCTTATTTACCATAAATTATATGTTATGTTTTTCTTCTCCGCTTATGTAATTATATATTCCTTTATGACAATGTAAGATAAATCACCGAAAACATGAAGAATAGAAATAATTAGTTAATATGGAGGGGAAGAGCAGTCGCAGAGGAAGGAACTCATGGTCTGATGGGTTTCCAGTGCTCCTTACAGCAGCTTTCCTTTGGCTGCCTGGGAAAATCAGGAGACTTCATGTGAAAGGCTAGTGCTGAAACCTGAGGAATTTGGAGTAATGGCTTTCTGGGTGTCACCTTCCCAGGAAACCTCAGGTTATTGTCCAACTATCCAGGCTCTGCTCTGCCCCTTTGCGCTCTCTGCCCAGTTTTGGTCCACTCACATCTCCTGAATTTGTGCACCTCTTTGGTTTCCACCCTGTGTTTCAGTGGTGTTTCTGGTTAACTGCTTGCTCCTGGGCAATGACAAAGAAAACCAAAGAGAATCAGAGCTTACTGTAGTGCAGAGGAGTTGGGAAAACCCCAGAAGCACCTAATTCAACCAGACCAATATTTGCAAGACCTGCCCTGAACAGCCCAACTTCCCCCCTGGCTGGAGGTGTTCAGTGGAATGCTCAAGTGGGGAGCTGTACTGGGTTTTATTTGTGTGGTGTTAAAAATGTTTGCTTGGGTCTGTGGCAAGAGATTTTAGCTGAGGAGGAGCTTTGTCCACCACCTGTAGCTCATCTCCACCTTCCCATGTGGTGCATGGCACAGGGGATTTTGGAGCCCAGCAGCACTTCAGTGCAGGAGGAGGTGACCTTTGGCAACAGCTTCATCTCTTTGTTCACTCATCAGTGCTGTAGGTTCACCTGAACTGCCCTTCAGAGAGAAATACAGAGATCCAGGGGACAATTCTGCTGGCAAAGAGCACAAGGAAGCCTTCTCAGTTGCAGGGGTGGTTTTGCAATGGCAGGACCTCTGAGTTGCCTCGAATTAAATTGTCTTTTAATAGCAGGGTTCCATTCTGTCTTTAGACTCACGGACTTATCGGTCCTGCTGTAAATATGTGTTTAGCATTAGAGTAAAATGTTATGTCAATACATGGCACACTGGGTGCCTGTTCCAGCCGCCGCTGTTCCCACCACGTGTCACCGATTAGAGCTGGGCCTGGCCGGGGGCCAGGCTGGTGCTTGATACACTTCTAAATCCAGAGTGGTCTAAGAGAGATGTTTATTAGCTGGAGTGTGGCTGATCTGTTTGATAAACTCTGTGGCATATTGTTCCTCTTAATGCACTCTGTTGGTGTTTTTGTGTGAACAGGAGTGGAGGTGTTGGACTGCCATGGTTCAGGAGTTACAGTCCCTCCCGCAGGAATGACCAGGGATGGCAAATGCAGTGTGTGCTCAGGGCTTGTGTCTGCTCCACTGGCCTAATTAACTGCTAATGGTCAGGTCACTGTCTTGGGAAAGTTAATAGGTGGTGTTGGTGTTCTTCCCACAGAGGCTGGTTGGGCACTGAACAGGGAATGGTCACAACCCCAAGGCTGCCAGAGCTCCAGGAGGGTTTGGACATCGCTCTGAGGGACAGGGTGGGATTGTTGGGGTGTCTGTGCAGGGCCAGGAGTTGGACTTGATGATCCTTATGGGTCCCTCCCAACTGAGGATATTCTGTGGTTCTGTGAGCTGATGGAAGGAGCAAGAGGTCTCCCTGTGAAGGCACAGGACACCCTCTCACCTTTCCCTGACGTTGGTCCTGGAAATGCTGACATGTCATAATGCTGTCTGCATGTGTGAGGTGATGCTATGGAAATCTTACCTTAGTCCTAATAAAATTATTAATCTGGGGGATCTGAGTGCTCATCTACCTCCTGCATGCACTTCTGCTTCCAGGAAGCAGCTTGAAATTAAACGTTCTTTAACGTTTCACTTGAAAACAAAGTGGAAACCAATGTGCAGAAGCTGAAGGACAGAAACCCCAGGGGTGTAAACAGCTCGGAGCAGTAATGTGACAGCTACTCTAGGAACTGGGAGATGTTTAAGATATAATTACTGTATATTAACAAGATGAGATCTGCACAAAGAGCCTGATGAGCCTGCCAGAGAAATAAACCACAAAGTACTGGCTGGCCTGATTTATTTTTTTTTCCACCGTCATGTTTTAAATGTTCATGCATGCTGATTAAAATTTAGGTTGGGGTCTGCAGAGCTCTTGCCAAGTTTTGTCACTCAGGGCTTTTTAGATGCTGTAGATTTAACCCTCTGTCTGCCCTTTTGGTGGCCAACTTCCCAGATACCAAGGGCAGATAATATTCTGCCGTGTCCAGCTGAACCGATGCATTCAGACTTCCTGAGGAAAAAGCCTCTTGAGTGCTTTTAAAATATTTATTTATCCAGGAGTCATCTTACTGAATTTACTCTTTGCTAAAACAGGCAGAGCTGTGTTGGCCTGGCATGAGATAATATGTTTGACTTCACTCTTTCATTCCTATGGAATGATATTTGAGATGCACTTTTTTTTTTCGTTTTTTCTAGAATATCAGGGGAAAATAATTTCGAGTGGAGAGAGAATTTTGCTGAACATCTGGGAGCAAAATGGGAAAAGTTTGATAAATGGCATCTTGCTGACATGTAATAGCAACTAGCTCAGTGAAGGAATCTAGGGCATTGCAAATAAAAGGATTTTCCCTAACTGTAGTTCAGTTGGAAATGTAGCTCCGTGCGTACACTTGACAGTAACAGATTATTCCGATTGTCAGATTTAAAAAAGCGAGAAAATTCAGACTGAAGTCATGCAGTAATCTTAATTTCAGGAGCAGCCGTGTCTGTGTGTAGAGACAGACATTTTTTGATGACTTAAGTCAGCAGAGGAGATTCTTGTTCAAAATTTATATTCTATTCAGAGGTTGACTGCTATATTAAATATATATGGAAATATTTCATACGCTGAGCATGGCATTGTCGGGTTATCCTGTTAACTGCATAAGTTTAAATTCTTTCAGGTGTTGACTGTCCAGCTGTTCTTCATTGTAGTCATTTGGTGTTTGAGACACGTGACGTTTAAAACTTGCACATTAGTTTGATTTTATCCATCACACAGGGATACCTTTATCCATGAGCTTAAGCGCTCTCAAATGAGCCAGAATCTCCTCAGACACACAAGTTTAAACTGGAAGCAACTCAGAGCAGTCCGACTTTGCAAACAGAAATCAAAACTGTGACTTATAAGAAAACCCCAAGCATACCCAAGATATTTTCCAGAGAACAGACTTGAGCTCTATAGAATTTTTCCCTTGTATTGCTCTACCAGTCTGATGTCAAATGACATTTTTTTCTTCATTTACTGTAATTGTCCCTGAAATGTAACAGTGAAACAAAGCATTAGCAAAACGCTGAGCTGTCAGGAGCAATCACTGCCGGCGGATCCGAGCGGGCGCTCTCCCCGCTCCGAGGGTGCTCCTTGCTGTTTCCTAGGGAGGTTCTTTGTGAAACATCCGACACTTCCAGGGCACTGTTGTAGTTGTGAAGGTCCAACCGCTGCAGATCAGCCACAGCAAACAGTGGACAAGAAATTCCCTGTCATCTGCCTGCCTAAAAATGACTGAAGAGCTGCCCAGTGCTGTGTCACAGTGCTCAGGCAAAGCAAAAGATGTGTGAACCTTCTCTTTCTTTCTTTCTCTCTTTCTTTCTTTTTCTCTCTTTTTCTCTCGTTCTTTCTTTCTTTTTCTTTCTCTCTTTCTTTCTCTCTTTTTCTCTCTTTTTCTCTCTTTTTCTCTCTTTTTCTCTCTTTTTCTCTCCTTTTCTCTCCTTTTCTCTCTTTCTTTCTTTCTTTCTCTCTTTCTTTTCCTTTCTTTCTTTCTCTCTCTCTTTCTTCCTTTCTTTCTCTTTCTCTCTTTCTTTCTCTTTCTCTTTCTCTTTCTCTTTCTCTTTCTCTTTCTCTTTCTCTTTCTCTTTCTCTTTCTCTTTCTCTTTCTCTTTCTCTTTCTCTCCTCCTTCTTTCCTTCTTCCTTTTTTCCTTTCTTTCTTCCTTTCTTCCTTTCCTCTCTTTCTCTCTCTCTTTCTCTCTTTCTTTTTCTCCCTTTCTTTCATTCTCCTCTTTCCTGTGAGAAACTCTTGGCTGAGCAGACTGAGTTTGCTTCAGGAATATCAATAATAAAATTGGAAGGCTTTGAGAATTGGTAGGGATTGTAGTTGGGTTGGGTGCTCCCTTCCAGACAGAGGTTTACTGGGAGCAAAACAGTGACAGGACAAGAGGAATTGGCCTCAAGCTGTGCCAGGGGATGTTCAGACTGGGCATCAGGAAGAATTTCTTCCAGGAAAGGGTGGTCAGGCACTGGAGGTGGTGGAGTCTCCATCCCTGGGGGTGTGAACATGGCACTCAGTGCTCTGGGTTGGGGGACAAGGTGGGGATTGGTCACAGGTTGGACTTGATGGTCTTGGAGATCTTTCCCAGCCTAAATGATTCTGTGATTCAAACCACCAGCCAGCTCTGCCACACAGATGGAAGCAAAAAATTCTAGTGAATTGAATATAAACTAGTAATTAAATTCTGCATTGGTGTTTTACATTTCCATGCCTTTATATGGCACCACAGATTGAGAACGTTGTGGGCTGTGTTAGACAGGGTGATCCATGGGTATCCATGGGTATCCAATCCCTACTGCTCTTGCAACATGTAGGAGCAACAGCAGAGATTCCCAGTTGTTATATAGTCATTACTTCAAGGCAGTAGGTGGGGAAAGTGGTTCCATGTGCCTGAAAATGGAGCATCTTTCCCTTGATATCCACCCATAGGGCTGTGAATGGTCCCTGTCCATTGATGTTCCCCTGGGAATGCAGCCCCAGTAAGCAGCAAGACCAGTAATGTGACACTGTCACAATGAAGATGTTTGTTAATTGTCTCTTTTGTAGCATAAAATGTTAAATCAGCTTGCTGGAACAACACAGATTTTATCATGTATTCATTTATCATATATAATCACCTAAAATCTGGCTGCAGTTTGGCTACACTGAGCTATACTGTCAGTCTGACTCCTTGGAATTATGATTTGTTATGGTGCTTTTCCTACATATTCACCATAATTGGGATCCTACCCCAAAACCTCAGACGTAACGTCAGTAGAAAATATTCTCTGTATAAACACATCCTACACTTTCTGTAAGTAAATCCCTGCTTGGTATTTGTGTTGTTATTTTGCACACGTAAAACTGAACGGCTCTGGAGTTGCCTGGGTGGCAAAGTGGGTTCAGCTTTTCCAGTAATATTCTTATTAAAAAAAAAATAAAATCCTCCAGGAGCCTGCAGGAATTCCAAGCAGATAGTGACTCCTGAATTTTCCCATAGGCCACGTTTAAAGTCAAATTAGGTGGTGACATTAAATAACACCATATGGTGTGTTCACTCCCTGCTGCTCCAACTGGAGACTCGGTGCAGTTTCAGTGGCGTTTTACAAGGGGTGATTGATTTGGGGGTGGGTTATGGGTTCTTGGAAGTCAGATGATCTTGGAAAAAACCTTGGTGTTTGTCTTTTAAAGACCAGAAGAGGAAAATTTGCAAGGGCTGTTTGTGTTAATGTAAAACTGGGGGGCTCAGCCTGGAGAAAAGGAGGCTCGGGGGGACCTTCTTACTTTCTACAGCTCCCTAAAGAGGTTGGAGCCAGGTGGGGATTGGTTTTTTCTCCCAGATAAGAAGTGACAGGACCAGGGGAAATGGCCTCAAGTTGTGCCAGGGGAGGTTTTGATTGGATCTTAGGAGATTTTCTTCACTGAGAGTGTGGTCAGGCGTTGGAAGTGGCTGCCCAGGGATGTGGTGGGGTCACCATCCCTGGAAACGTTCAAAAAATGTGGGGATGTGGCACTTGTGGGTGTGGTTTGATGGTGGTGGTGCTGGGTTTGTGGTTGGGCTGGATGATCTTTTCCAAGTGTAACAATTCCATGATTCCATTGTGTGTGTGCACATGTAATTGTGTACATCTAAAAGCTGTGTCACACCTGTCAGGAGCGGGATTTGGAATCAAACTCTGCTTCCAGTGATGAACTCCTGGGGTCTTGTGCAAACTCCTTTTGTCCTCCAGGTGATTTTCTTTCTCAGGGGCTGCCAAAAGCATCGGTGCAAACTTATCAAAGCTCCAAATTCACGCTGTATTCCTGAACCTTCAAAAATAGAGATTAAAGCGCCTGCAGATGCAGACAGGACATTCCACACATGGCATGTTTTCCGGGATCCTTTCATTTTGATTGTTCCTTTCATTTTTTTTTATTTTTTTTTTTAATTACAGTTCTTTGAGGTCCCGTTTGACTCAAACATGAACAGGACAAAGAACAGGCCGCTGGTGCGAGGACAGATCAGGTAAGGCACTGCACACCTGCTCTGGCTGAGAGGAAGGAGCTTCATGCTGCTTTTATCTGTTTCCAAGTTTCCCTCCCTCTTCAGATGACGAAAAATAGCACTTTTAAGGCAAAAGACGTAAGGAAGAGACGCGTCTCTCTCTGCTCTTTGCTATTTCTTCGTGTTTATAACTTTCATCTGAGGAGTTTGGGCAATCAGCTGTCCTGGAAAACACGGAATTTCTCAAGGCAGCTGAATTTCCCCTCGTGTTACATATTTCTTTATGTGCCACGAGATGGCTACGTGCGTGGTGTGGTAGCACACAGTTATGTTCCACTGAACTTCTCTTTTGTAACAATAAATCTTCAGAATTTCCCATCTTAGAACAAACACAAAGATGTATGTTGTTTTTAATAGTCACATTTATCTCTTGGATCGCAGATATTCGTTTGAGACTCCCAGCAGAGGTACCTACAAATCATTTTCTTTAGTGGTTTGTAAAGGCCCTTGTGTTGTCTTTGCCTATTTAGCCGGGTGAAAACTCGAAATTGTGGCATCTCGTGGAATTAATGTGAAAATTTGTCATCATTGAATTTATCATAGTCCATAAGTAAATTCCTCCCACCCCAAAAGGCAAAGAGATTTCCTTCAAAAAAATAAACCCGCTTCATTCCCTCTGTTTTTTGGATTATGTATCGGTTCAGTCTCTCAAAGGCTGTTTGCCAGCTAAAAAAGCAAAGTGAAAAAGAACATCAAGGAAAAAAAACCTCTGACTTATTTGCAAACTGAAACTGAAGGCCCAATTCATAAATGATTCAACAAACAATTTTAGTATTGCGTTTCCATGATTTGTGCCAAGGATTATTTATAACAAAATTATGTTTTCCCTTAGGCTTCAGCGAACAGTTGGTCCTATTTCTTTCTGTGTTTTATCCATCACCTTTGGAGGACTGAAAAAAAAAACCGTGATAGATGAAATTACAAGAAAATTGAGACAAAATAGTAAAGTGAACCTTGGGGGTAAATTCGCTCTCGTGGTAAATAGTTAGAGCACTTCAATAAACTTGTTCTGATTTGTTCTCGGAGATGGTGCTAATTACAGATTCCTGAGCTGAGTTAATTTTATTTAAAAACATATTTTAGGGACCACTGCAGTGAGGGCATCTGTTGTACATACAGTAAGTCAGGCTTAATTGTGCAGTTCAGGAGAGCTGCACTTCTGCTCCCTTCCATGTGGTCCTTTAGCCCTGGGAGAAGGAACACTTGTTAGGAAGAAAGATGATGGGGGATGGTTATTTTTATTATTTTTTTGTGTGTGTTTATCATAGTCTACTTGCATGGTTTGCAGTGCTTCTGGAGTCAAAAATATAACTAGGAAACTTTCTGTCAAGTTTTGATTCAGAGAAAGCCATTTATTTTATGTTTCCAGTGTCCTTATGTGAACTTCGCTGTCGTCTGAATGCACCACAGATTGGCAAACCCATATTTCATGGATTTTCTTGCTTCTCCCTCCCCTTCATATTTGCTTTCACCACAAAATGGTAATGCTGGGGACTTTGTGTAATCACTCCTCAATCTATCTACCTGACTGTCAACAGCTAATTTAAAGTTCTTTAAAGTGTCACTTCCCTTGAATAATGCTGCCCTCGCTCCCTGCAGACCCTGGAACACGCAGGCCTTGACTGGGGTTATTTCTTCTGCCAGAGGAGAATAATCCAGTGCAAGTGATCTAACCTTGTTACGTTTTGCCACATATTCCCTGGTGTTCCTTGAACTCTTTCCTTCCTGGCTGATTAAATAAAGCCCGTAAATGGTTGTGCTAAAACCAGGCAATACCAGACGAGACAGGGGTGGATAAACAGTACGTAAGAGACTGGTGTCTTGGCTCTGGGAAGGGACCCAGAGAGCTTGGGGTATGCATGGAGTTCTTGCCCAAAATTTGTCTGACATTTAAGTTTTGACATTTTCTTCTCTTTAGCTGCTTCATTTCATGAAATACTTGATGGTTTTTTAATTCTGCTGCATTACAACATCTGTGCTGTCCAGTGCAAACGAGGCATCATCTTCTGACCTGTCTTCATTTGCACTGTTTGTAAATATATTCTGATTTCCCTCCTTTTTTTTTTTTTATCTTTTCTTGCTTTCTGTTTATTTGGCATAGTCCTTGTTGCAGAACTGGTCAGTGTGGGTAGCAGTTTTTGTCCTGAGCTTGACATCCCTTTTGAAGAGAGGGAAGGCTGTTAACTCTCCATCCATCACGTTGGCTCTGCAGCTCCTTGGAAAGGCTTTTGGGGGTGGCTTTGATGTGAATCTTGCCCACTGAGAAACTGCACTGAGGCCAAGGAGAGTTTTTATAGGGGTTGTGCCATCACATAGAGGATTCTTAGATGCTTTGAACTCAGGCCAGAATCAAACTGGTAACCCCCAGTGAGAGGTCCTTGGAGTTACTGAATCATCCAGTCCTGGGATGAGCTGGAGTCTCCATTTTAGATAAGCTAATTCGTGGAACTGGCTTGTTAGGAAGTGTTTTGCATTTGCAGAGAATTTATTTCCATGTGTTTCACTTCGTGGCCTCCATTTGCAGCCTCAGCCCCAAGTCTGTTTAGGTTTAAGACCAGCTGTCAGTTCTAACTGACCTTATTTCCAACCTTTCTCCCCTTCCTTTCTTCCTGAAGTCTTCAATGGGAGAAAGCACCACAAGCCCCTGTCTGGGGGGGTTCATTTCCCTGCATACACATTCATGTGGTTCCCAGATCCCCACATCAGCCTTTTCTGTGAGTTACTGAGGACTTGCAGCTTCTTTTGGGATCAGTGGGGAACCTCAGTAGCTTTTAAAGAAAAGCTCAGTGGCCAGGGCTGCACTGTGGGGTGTGGATGTCACCACGGCCTCAGAGGTCTGGCTGGGGACAGTGTCATGGTCTTACTGGTGGCACTCAAGAAGTGTCTCAGTTGGGCAGCTTTGGCCTGTCCATTGCTCCCTGTGAGCCAGTTCAGCAAACATCTCTGGAAGAGCAATTGTCCTCCATCCTTAGTGAAGCATCAACTTGATGGCTGAAACAGTTATTTAGAGGCTCAGTGTGCCCCTGCTCTATATTTTATATCCTTTAGCCTGGACAATCCATGCAGGCACTGACACAACAACTCTGCAGAGCTGAGACTGCTCAATGTAGGCACTGGAGTACATTTACCTTATTTACCAGCCCCAAACCCACCTCTGGTGCCCCCCGGGGAATCTTCTGACACTCCTGGTAGATTTGTGACAAACAGCACCTGATAGGTCATTGACTGCTTGCTTTACAATGTCCTATTTAATTTGTAAGGCTCTGAAAAAATGTTCCCTTTGAGCAATGAGACGTAACCATCCTTATTCTCTATTCAGAGGGTAATCAGAGACATCCTGTTGCAAAAATAACAAGAGTAGACCCAAGCACAGCACGCCACTGAGCACCATCCATCATTCCTGCCTGCCCACATCTCCTCCTCCCTCCTCTGACCCCTCAAGTCTTGTTTGGAAATACAAACAGCTTGAGATGTTCTTCATACTTGGGCTGCAGTGTTAAACTCATTGAGTGCATTTGTGTTCTGCATTATAACAACAGCTGATATTGGTTTTCCTGCTATTGAATTGGTTTTGTGTCATTGACAGCGAAACATTTCATGTGCTCACACAACCTCAGATTCAACTGAAATGGCAACAGCTTTTTCTGGTTTCCTGTTGGGTGTGATTTATTCCCTTGCTTTTTAAGGTAATGGATTTAATTTTCCTGCAGATTAATTTAAATAAATCTCCAGTATGAGCTGCAGTAGCTGAGGGAGCTTAACCTGGAGGATGACAAGTGTCCTGCTTCATTATGTTGTACAAAGTGACAGTTCTGATTGCCCAGAACTGCACTGTGAAACTCCTGTGAAAAAGTGGCTGTTTTATGAACTTAGGGTGCTGCTGGATCTGCTGTGTTAATCACTCATAAAAATCTTCAGAGCTGTACAGGAACAGTTTTTCATTTTAAAGATCCTGGGCCCTCGAACAGCACGTTCTAAATAACCAATTCATGGCCATGTGGACACTGCTCAGTTCTGCTCCTGTGGTATTTTGCCCCTTTCAGCTGTTTTCTGTGCCAAGTCCTTTGGCTTTGGCCTCAGCAGTGGCTGCAGTGGCTGCCTGGGAGTGGGGCTGGGGCTTCTCCCTCACTTCACCTCCAGGTTTCTTGTCACCTGGACCATGCAGGGAGCCTCAGAGGATGGTCCAGGCTGGAAGGGATCTCAGGAGAGCTGTGGACTGATCTGCTCACAGCCAGGGTTGGCTCTGGGTCTTGTCTCAAAACCCTTCAATATAATGGCTTTCAACTGGAAAAGAGTAGGTTTAGATGAGATATTAGGAAGAAATCCTTCCCTGTGAGGGTGGGGAGGCCCTGGCACAGGTGTCTCAGAGAAGCTGTGGCTGCCCCATCCCTGGGAATGTCCAAGGCCAGGTTGGACAGGGCTTGGAGCAACCTGGGCTAGTGGAAGGTGTCCCTGCCCGTGGCAGGGGCTTGGAACAAGATAAGCTTTACAGTCCCTTTCAACCCAAACCATTCCTTAATTCTAAGATAAAAATAACATGCTATGGAATTTAATTGTAGTCTCATTATGCTGAATATTTACACTCAAGCTTGCTTTTCCACATGCATTTAGGTCTATTAACATGGCAGAAGAAGGCACAACACAGATAATGCCTTGGATGACTAACAGAAGTAAATCTCTGTGTTGTCTGGTGAATATTTTTTCCTAGCATCCCATTAACCTCCTCCCTTGGCAGTGCCCAAGGAGCTGTATTCTGTCTATGGATTTCCCACTCATGACCACAGCTGATGGTTATTGCAGTTAATGGAGGCACTAATGCTTCTCCTACTTGTTGACATTTCTGAATGGAGCTTTGATTTGGCTCAGTTTAACCTGTAATAAGCCAAACTCTTGAAGAATCAGACCAAAAAGAGCTCCTGTGCTAGCAATGTTTCTCACCGATGACTTATATTTATGAACTGTAGTTATAACTGCAGATATGTAAGTTGGACATTCATGGGCACATAGAAAACTGCAACATGTCAAACTTTAGTTATTCAAAAACACTTCCTGACTCAAAACTAGTTCTGTGTAAAGCTGAGTTTTCCCACTCAGTTGCCTTTAGCAGACCTACAGTTACAAGTGTAACAAAACCAGTCCGGGCTGAAAAAATGTGTGTGCATTTGAAAACAAAATTCCTGCTGTAATCACTGTGGATAACTCAGGGTAATTAGCTTGATTCTTTGCTTGCTAACACTAATGCAAATCAGGAGCGTTCCTACTGATGTTAGTGGAGCTGCACTGATGTAAGTGAGGGGAAATCCATGTCCTGGGCTTAGGCTGAGACCTGCATTAAGCATTTCCCCAGCCCTGGTTTAAGCCAGAGGTTTAAAACCTCCCCAGGGGTCTTGGTACAACTTGGGGTCCCATTTAGAGCTCAGCCCCTGCTTAGGTGTTGGCTCTGCTCCCTTGGGTGGTCATTTCAGACAGGTTTCATTCTACTTAAGTTAAAACAAATAAAACAAAAACTCCATAAATCTGCAGTTCTTGGAGAATAATCATTTCGAAGAGATCAGATGCTCGTTCCCTGCAGGGGAACATTCTGATATTTTGTTTAGAAAATACCTCATTTTAAAGGGACTGCCCTGAGATCTTTTTGAATGATAAAAATGTTTCTTTTTTCAGTGGGAGGCTTTCCTCTTGTTTAAACAGGGCACAATTCAAAGCAGACACCACCATGGCAGCCTTTTCAAGCATTTTTTATCCTGCTTGTATTCAGGCTTTATTATTTGAAAACAAGTAAATGCATTCCTTCCCCACCACCACCCTCCTGCCTTCCTTTTTTTTTTTTTTTTTTTTCCACCCTGTGTTTTCCAGAAGCTGTCATTGCCTGTGTTTGGTAAACAAGAAATTAAAAAGGCAGCTTTATATTTTTGACATGTACAATTGCTTGTAAAAATGTACTTCTTGCCTTTTGAACAGCGGGGTATTTTTTTATTTTTTTCCTGGCACGGCCATGTCACGGAGAGGTGTGGGGGGGAGAAACCTTGAGGCTAAAACATAGTTTAATGAGAATAAAACCCACATCAAAGGATGGTCTAATGGAATGATATAATGCTTACTGTGTCACTTTCCCAAAGGGGATATGGATGACAGTACTTATATTTCAATTATCTATTCACTGCCTGCGTGGGATGTTGATTAAATGGTTCTAAGGTATTAGAGGCCTTTTGTAGAATGCACAGAAAAATGGTGATACTGCACATTATCCTCAGATCAAAATGTGTATTAGCAGGAAATTATATAGCTCTAACTACATATATATTTTGTTTCTTAGGGCGATAAAGAGGGTTGTTTTATTAACTCTGCATTTAAATTCGTTTCAGTCGAAACGAAGCAATTGCTGGTTCTCCTGCCGGGGCCTCATTCTGCCACAGCTCCACACAGACATTCCTTTGCAGGCAGCTCTGTTTGGTAAATATAAATCCTGCAGAAACACTTGACCCCTCACGCCTTGCTGCTTTTCAGCTCGGCCGAGGGGCCTTTACCCCCAAATTATTTCTCTGAATCTTTAATTGCGCGCGGGACGGTTGATAAATCGGGGGACGTTGTGCCTCGCCCCCCAGTAGGAAACATCCCAGATGCTCATGTATAAACCAGGAGTCACGGTGCATTTGGCTAAATAGCTGCTCCATCTGCTTGTGGGGAAGGCTGGGGAGAAGTGATACGGGCTCCTAATGGAGTTGTCTTATCCTCTCATGTCAGCTCCTCGCCGGGGGGCAGAGCTCTCGGAGCCAGAGGGGACCGAACCATTGTGCACTAATCCTGCCACCTTTGTGTCCAGTATGAACAGGCCTCCTGGACACTGATTGGAACCAGTGCCTCCTTCCTTTTTTAGCTGGCTGGTGATGAGTCATTTTCTCCAAAGGTGACGTTAAAGTGAGTTTTTACGAAGGAGCAAAATCAAAGCTCGAAGCCCGAGATCCTTCCCCCAGCTTTGGGGCAGGTGCTCTCCTGATGGCTCTTCTTCCCATGTTTGTCAAACATTTCAGGTTCGTGTTTGTAAATTTGGGCTTAATGCAGTCAAAACCCCAACACTTTGTTCCCTGTATTAGTACTGAACCTTATCTGGTTTAACCACAGCAGCATCATCACTCACCCCGTGCCAAGTGGTGTAGGAAATGTCACCGCTCAACAAGTCCATTATGGAGCTGCCTCTGATTAGAAGCTGCTATACCCTGAGATCTGTTTACAGTAAGTCATGTTAGAAGTGCATTTCTCTTTGTGAAGGACAGAGTTTATCATGTCTCATACAAGTTATAACTTACACGTTATCAGCTTCACAAGTCAGATATAAAAGAGGTTTTTCTTACACTTTAATTAGCTGTGTGAACACAGATGCTTGCTCGCTGGTCTTTGTGACTAGAAAAGCTGCATTCCTGCAGTTGAGATATGTGGAGAACCTCTTTGATATGTTTTATTTTTTATTCTTTTTTTTTTTTTTTGCTAGGGACGTAGAATCACAAGGAATATTAAATTATAAATCATGCTGGAAAGGAGTGTGAGCCACAGTGACTCCTATTGCTGCCTCTGTGACAGTAATTACGTTCTGTTCATGCACTCTGATGGTATAGGAAGGGATTTTTGGTTTGGTTGAGTTTGGTTTTCCACTGAACATTTGTAAAATAAAACTCCTGATGATAGTTGTGGATAAACGACCAAAATAGTAATGCAGAAATCCCAAAATCATAGAGTCAATGGCCTGGATTAGAAGAGACCTTAAGGATCACCTTGTTCCAAGCCCTCTGCCATGGGCAGGGACACCTTCCACTAGCCCAGGTTGCTCCAAGCCCTGTCCAACCTGGCCTTGGACACTTCCAGGGATGGGGCAACCACAGCTTCTCTGGGCAACCTGTGCCAGGGCCTCCCCACCCTCACAGGGAAGGATTTCTTTCTAATGTCTAATCTAAACCTACTGTCAGTGTGAAGCCATTTGCTCTCGTCCTGTCACTCCAGACCCTTGTAAATAATCTCTCTCCACCTTTCTTGTCATCCTCTGCAGGTACTGAGAGGCTGCAAATAGGTCTCTTCTCTTCTCCAGGCTGAACAATCCCAGCTCTCCCAGCCTTTCCTCCCAGCAGAGTTGCTCCATCCCTCTGATCCTCTTGGTGCCTCCTCTGGACTCTCTCCAGCAGCTCCATGTCCTCCCTGTGCTGTTCCCAGGGCTGGAGCAGCTCTGCAGGGGGGTCTCACCTGAGGGGCAAAGGGCACAATCCCCCCCTGCCCTCTGCCCACGCTGTGGGATCAGCCCAGGGCACGGGGGGTTCTGGGCTGGGCCATGTCCAGCCTGTCCCCCACCAGCACCCCCAGGTCCTTCTCCCAGGGCTGCTCCATCTGCTCATCCCCAACCTGTAAAACAGAACCATCCCCGTCCTCTCCACCTCTCAGGTGGACATGGCAGTGCTGCAGAGCTTGCTCTGGGGATGCCAAAGGCATGTTTGCAGTGGTGCAGAGAAATCTGCAGATGGGCAGGAAGGGTCTGGCTGAACTTGCAGTTCCTCAGGCTCATCTGCTCCATTCTCTTCCACTCACTGGATTCTACAGCCTGATCCTGCTTCCACTGCAGACCTTTGCTTATTGTCCTGCCCTCCTGTAGGGAATAACTTAATTCCTTCATTTTCCTTGCTCCCAGGAATGTATTTAGTCAGTGTTCATGTGCTGAGATGACTGGACTATCTTTTTTCTCTTCTATTTTTTGAAGAACAGGTTGACAAACACTCCAGAACTTCTGTTTTTTCCATCTGAATAGGATTGTGATCTGACCTGAGACTTCTTTACCCACTGCTTTCCAAACCTTGGCTAAGGGCTCAGCAGAAGCACGTGTGAGATTTAATCACTCTAAATCACAGAAAAATGTTTCTGGAGAGACCATATTATCCATCCTGTTTGTCAGCTGGTGTCTGGCTCTTAAACAAAGGGAGAACTGAGATTTTGAAGTAAAATGAATGGATCACTTAACTGCCATGTTGCAAGGTTAGGTTTGTTAGGTTAAAGAGGAGGATTTAGTTTAAATATTATGGGGGACATTTTTCAAATTTACTGTAGGTTTGTCTTGTAAGCACTTTAAAAAAATATTTACATTTTCATGACTGCAGGGAAGCTGTGAATATTATTATTCACCCTTTCACTCCTACCTAACAAAGCCATATACCAAGGAGTGCACTGACGCTCTGCAGGGTTGCTCAGGGTTGTTATGATTAACATTCTGGTGTGGATAACAAGTGTAATAAGAGCATAAACATTTTGTAAGTGCAGGTCCTTTTCATCTGTAATTTTTTACTTCCAAGTGAAGTGACGAGGCCCAATTGGAGCTTCTGCTTAATAACAAAGGGCAGCATAAACAGTTTTCTTTCTGTCTGAACGTGGTGTTTGTAGACTGCAAATCTCCCTGGGGTGTGCTGGGCTATCTCATCCCAAAGCTGGGGTGCTTTAGGATCAGGCTTGGGCAGGCTCTTGAACCCATGAACCATGAAAAACCACATCCTGGTGTCATTTGCATGGAGTTAAACTGGTCAAAATGGGAGCAGGAGATGCTCCATGCTGAGGGTGGGACTCCTGATTCCTCTTTCTTTGGCTGAGTTGAAATTCCTCTTCCCTTGTCTTGGCATCCAAGTGGAAACTTTCAGCAAAATCGATCAAGCCAATTTTGATTTACTCAAGCATAAAAAAGAGAGATGTGTCCCTCTCAGGAAGAAATGATTCTTTTAAATCAGCCCTGTTTGTTTATGAGAGTTTTAAAGCCCCTCTCTCTGACAGGGGAGACAGAACATCTGCAGCTCGGGTTCTTGAGGAGTGAGGGGAACTAATTGCCCCAATTTGGTTAAAATATGGTGTTGATTATGCTTTTTATACAGTTGTGATGCACAACCGTGGCAGGGCAGCCTGGGCTCCATGCTTGGGCTGTTTTTTCTTTGGGAGAGAAATGAATTGACACAGGCAGGGGATATTTTATCCTGATCTAGATTTATTTACACTAAATACACATTTGAGCAAGTATATCTGATAGCAAACCCTGAGCTGGTTGGAAATGTAGAGCCAAAACCAAAAAAGGCAACTCCACCATGAGACTCAGCCCGGGATAGGTGTTTATCCATCACTGAGCTCCCTTTATGCCAAGTTCTCACTGTACAACATTCCTTGGGAGATTTAGACATCACTCACTGAATCCTTCCCTC
Source organism: Manacus vitellinus (assembly GCF_001715985.3). Classification (NCBI taxonomy): domain Eukaryota; kingdom Metazoa; phylum Chordata; class Aves; order Passeriformes; family Pipridae; genus Manacus; species Manacus vitellinus. The sequence continues at coordinate 3,086,845 of NW_021939798.1, read as the reverse complement.
TCTCCCTGTGGATGCTCCAGCTGTCATCCCAAACCACCTCCAGGTTGGTGCTGATGGGCCTGGCTGAGCCCTGTGGACAAAGGAAAGGTATTAAGGGTGATTCCTTTCACAGAGATTTGCATTTTAAAGGGGTTTATTTGAGGTTCAGGTCTGTAAACTCTTCCTCTGCAGACACAATGTGCTGCACTCTTGATTTAAGTGTGTTTAAATGCTACCCATTAACCCAGCATGAGGCTTTTTGGGAGCACCTACAAGTCTCCTGTCCCCTCTTAACACCGAGTTCCTCCTCAGCTCAGATTTTGTGTTACGAGTTGGGTTTAGAACTTTCCCACTATTTTCCTCATTTTTTTTCTTTTTTTTTTTGTTTTTCACATTTGGGGAATACTTACCAGAAAGCAAATCACAAAAAGCCACTTACAAAAACATGAGCAGGCAGAACTGCAACGATTTTGTTCTGGCAGTCTTAAAAACTGTGTGTTACACCCAGTTAAATGGGATTTGATAGAAAATTCAGTACTTGTAGTACATGTAGAGCCTGATCTGCCACAGCAACATGTTTTTGGGGATGAGGTACCAGACATTGACAGAATGTAGATACTACTCCTTAACCTGTGAAGACTAAGTTAAATAATTCATTAAGGAAAAAAAAAAAGACTTGACAAAGCTCCCCATTTGTTTGCACCTCTTAAAGGACATCTTGTCTGTCTGCAGTGGTAAATGATAGACAAGCTGTATTCTCATACTTGCAGTTGATGAGGAAAAATTGAATTCCCAATTAAAAGTGTAATTTAGTTTCACATTTTAGTTTTAAACTACCTCATCCTTCATCCCTTGTCATGACTCATGAACTTTCTTGCGTGACTACAAGAGAATAAATGAATGTCTATTAAGATCTTTCTCGATGTTTTTCCCTTAAAACAGTTCCATTTTAGCTCATTGATAGGTATTATTCAATTTAATATAAACTTTGCAAGTTTAAGCCTCAATCAGCAGGTTCTTGGGCTTTTCATAATGTTCAGCCACAATATACCTGTGAAAGAGAATATCAAAGGTGAGAGTGTGAACTGCTTGTGTTCAGTAAAGCTCCTGACTGATGCTGAATTAGAAATATATGAAAGAAATAGAGGTCTGGCAGTACGTCCATTCTGCCAATGTTAAAGCTATTTTTTTTCCTTTTAATTGGAAAGAAATGTCTCCTTGAGACTAATCCCATCTGTAATTCAAAGTTGTAGTGGAATGTAAAAATATTTTGCTTTGAGTCCTTAAAAACTGCTGCCTCAAAACTATACTAATTAGGGGTCATGTGTATTATAGAATTCCAGAATGGTTTGGTCTGGGAGGGACCTTAAAGATCATCTAGTTCCAACCTCCCTGCCATGGGTGGGGATGTCACCCACCAGACCAGGTCATCATGTAACCACTTTGATTTAAAATTTCACATCAGAATGTGGATTTTTATTTTTTTTTTTACCAGGTACATCCCCAGTCTGTCTGTAGAGCTCTTTGGGAGTTTTATCTAATGTTTTGCAAAAGAAAATTAGGATCATTTTAGTAAAGTCATCAGCGATGAAGCTACTGATCCAGGCAGTGTTGTTCCAGTTTCAGCTCCCATTAGCAGTGTTGTTATTATGATAGAACTTTTACAGCTGACAATGGTCATGAGTATGGTTTTTATTACTAAATATATAAATATGCAGCCTGAAAGGATTTGTGTGGAAAGTTAAAATTTAATTTCGGAGTTGGGAGATTGCCATCGTTCAGCGTTCTGCCACGATTACTGATTGCTTTTGAATGCTCTGGGCTTAGAAGCTGCAGGAGGGGATTTTTTTAACCTTCCATCAGAAATAACTTCAGGGACGCTACCGGTGCTATTTGGGGCAAAATGTGCCTTTTCCAGCTTTCTGGCTCCTTTTTGGCAGTCAGCTGATGTGGCGGCACTCGCGCCAGGAGACGACCCTGCTGCTGGTTCCAGGCACATGTCCATGGGGAAGCAGGGCTGGAAATCCCACAAAAATGGTCCAGATATGTGCTGGAAGATGGCCCTGCATCCCCATTACCTGAGTCACGGGGGCAGGAAGGTTTCTATGAGCCTTTGTAACGTCCTTGGCTACTTGTGCCTCTTCCAAGTGGGATGGGATTGTGGTTCATGACCTTCCATAAGTTTCTTGGTGGATCTCTAAAAGCTGCTGAGGAGGGTCCAGCAGTTCTTGGGTGCTGATCTTAAAAAAGGTAAATATAAGTTTTAAAAACCCCTTGGCTGATGCTCCCCTGGCTGAGGGAGGTGCCCAAGCCATAGCTCAGTGTGACAGTCGTGGTGACCACAGGCTCAGCTCCCGCCCTGGGACTTGTTTTTGGCAACTCCTAGTGTTGCCTGGCTGCAGGAATTGAGGAGGTGCCAGGAGACGAGCAAAGCTGTGGAGAAAGATGGTTTTCTGCACGGGGTTAGGTGGGAATCCCCATGGACATCCTCTCCTCTTTCCTGACCGTGGGCTCCTGCGGCCACAGAAACCTTCCAAGGGGTGGGACTTGCTTTGTGTAACCTCTCGTTGCTCTTGGAAAAATGTGAAACCTTCAGGGTGATGCTTTTGTCTGAGTTTGTAAGTGGCTTCAGAAGCCTTAAGAACTTCCAGCTGACCTGGAAAAAATTAGGAAGAAGAGGAGGGGGCTTCCTCCAGCAGCCTTGTACTGACGAGTAGTCTGGGGACATTTTTAGTACCTACAGATTCCAGAAATAATAAGCAACTTATGATGCTTCCTCCTGAAATCTGATTTTAATTATGGCCTTGGAACAGCGTTCAGGCACTGGACTCGTATCTCAGGCTGTGATGGGGAAATGCAGTTGCAGATGAGAATCACACTCGTGTTCTTTGTCTGCCAAATCCCTTCTCCCGAGCTCCCGCTATTTCCAGCCCGTCTGTGCGCGAGCCTGGTCCAGGCTGTTCCTCTTCTTATTGCAACAAATTGTTTTGACACTGTATGCAGATGGAATTTGAGCCCAGAGTAGCAATATTGAGGTTAATCTGAGCTGTCAGTCTCACCTCTGTTGTCTCACACTGTTTACCTGTGGAAGATGCTGAAGTCAGGGATAATTTAGGACTGTTTCTGTGTGTGAGTGAGGGGAGGAAGCGTGGTGGTCCTGCTGAACCTGGGTCTTGGATGGCATGGAAAACTCACCAAAAACCAAACCCAGCTTTAATCTCATCAAAAAATAAGTAAATTGCAGTTTGATTAAAGGGCAGAGTCTGTGCAGAGCATTTGCTGTTACTGAAACCCCATGCAGAGGAATGTGAGGATACATATTTGGCTTCATTTGGATGTGGAAATGACTCTAAATAAAGTTGCTTCTCTTCCCACCCTCCTTCTCCCCCAAGCCCATGCCTGGATTCATCCTTCACCATCCCTGTCCTGCTTATTTTAGATCATCACCCTGCATTTGGCAGAAGGGATCCCTGGCCCTGTGGCCCGAGGGACAGTTGTCAATAATAATGAGATCTAATACAGCATAATCAACTGGGAATTTAAATGTTCCAATCCATTAAGGTATTCCAGGCATGCTGCAGCTAAACAAAAGAGCGTTGTTGTTTGGGTTTTTTTTTAGTTTGCCCTTTTAGAAGTGGGTGACGTGTCTATAAAAGGTTTTTGACAGACAGGGAGAAGACAGGATTTGTTTTATTACCTTTTGTATTAGGCTTTGAATCTGATTTTCAAATATAAGCACTTATGCTTCACCTGAAAAACACACAGCCAGTCTTAAATGGTCACTTACATTCAGGCTTGTGCTTTTATGTAAATATGTTTGGCGTGCCCAGTTTCCCATTAACACAAGGTCACAAATTAAGTTTCTTATGTATTTACATAACATCTGAACATGAATTGCACACCACTGCTGATTGCATGAATGTGCCTATTCAGGATTCATATGGGCTTTGTGTCTGCATTTGTATGTGAGTGTCAATCTATTCACAGGGATAGGTTGAAGCATTAGATGCTGATACAGGAATTTTCCATATTTCTAAATATTGAAGGGTTTTAAGAGGGAATTGTGTCTTGCTCTTTGGTTGTTTTTCCAAAAAAAAAAAAGTTTTTTTTAAACTTATTCCTGCTTTTTAACACTGCTTTTTAAATTGTAGTTCAAACTCTGCTTTGCCAGTCATCTTCACAAAGTGTTTTGCCAAAGACAGCACAGAAAAGCCTGTGTAGTAGTGCCACTATTGATCCTTAGAGACATTAAGCTTGCTAATGCTGCTGTGAAATAGGTAAAATAGTACATTAATTTTATAGATGGGCAAATGCTTTAATTTGTTTTCCCCCTCTCAATTTTTCCAAGTAAGGCTGTGAGTCAATAAGTACCATTATCCATGGCTCTGGAGCCTATTAAATAAATATATTTCCTGCACATGTGTGTAGGATCGTTATTTACGTATAGCCAGAACATCTGTAAGTGGCAACTAGTTTGGAGATTATTTTATTGCACATGAATTAAAATAGGCTGCTGCGTTTCCCAAAGTCTCCTCACGCCTCTGGATGAGGGTCCACGTGGATGCCCTGTGGTCATGTGTGCAGGGGATACCTGAATAACCCCCACATGGAATTCCTCCTGCCTGCTCCCCTTCCCTCCATCAGCTCTGGGGTGTCCCTGACCAACAGCATCTCTCCAGACCCCTCTGTGTCACCAGAAGTTTTGAGTTGAATGAGGAGAAACCTGAATCTCTTCCTCCTGCTCCTCCTCTTGGATGCTCTCAGTGGAGTGTGACTGGGGAAGGTCTGTCTTGGGTGAACTCTTTGGGAGAGAAATGACAACGTGTTTTCTTTGGATCAAGAAAGGTTTGATTATTGACGGGTCAAGCTGAAGTTCTCAAAAGCTTTTAGTTGAAGGTGGATGTCTTTCAGCACTCTTATTAGGCAGATTTTGGCGTTTTCATTCCCAGCAGAGAAGAAGAATGAGGCAGAAGCACCAGGTTTGGGTTTTCCTTTAGGAGGTGCCCTGTGTGGTGACATACTGGGTATTTTAGAGCTGAAATTTGAAGAGAACTCGTTTGGCACTTGCAGTATTTTTCCAAAGTCTGATTTTAATCAGCCAAATAACTGAAACCAACTCCTCCCAAGAATCCATCATAAAACCTAGTTTCTTACTCAAGCTGTTTGCTTTCTGAGCTAGCTCCTTGGCCAACTTTCCAATGGAAGATTGCCTTTTTTTTCCCATGGGAGCGATTCCCTCGGCAGAAGTGAACGCCCAAGTGAAATGAGGCGTGTGGACCAGCATCTGCCACCAGCCTGCACTCACTGCCTGGGATGGTTTGGGCATGAGGGAAACCAGCAGAGACCCCTCAGCCACTTGTGACCACCACGTGAGAATTCCCTGGCACTGGTTGCCCAAGGCTCCTGTGGTGCACCCTGGGCTGTGTGGTGGCACGAGGAGCTGTGTGGACATCAGGTGATGGGGCAAACCCAGTGACAGCTCAGCATCACAGGCCCTTCTCCTGCTCCAGAATGAGATCCTGGGCTCCTGTGGTCCCTCAGTGAGATGTGGGCAGCCCAGCAATGGGCATTCATCAAATCAGTGAGTCTCACCCCACATACCTGAGTATTGACAGGCCTAATGTGAGCATGGAGATGCATAATGGTCCCTAGGAGACATCAACCAGAAATAAGAATACCCTTTGAACTGCTGGGATTTAAACCTAGCCTCATTCTTGTCTTCTTAAAATCCTGGGAGTTATTGAAGGAGAAAGAGCAGCACCAGGGACTGAAATCTCACTATAATCTCCTTGAATGTTCTCTCTCTCCCAGTGAGGAGTTGCTTATACTTCTCCTAGGCCTTATAAACATGATATATTTACATGAGAGTGATTTGAATTCTCCTCTGCCTCATGTTTCACCATAAAAGCAAACTCCTAATTTCTGGTTGCAGGGTCTTTGCACTGCCAAATACTATTTTAAGGGGCAGAACTAACCAAGCTGAATCATCAGGTCACAGTTTGACTTTCTAATCTCAGCTGGAGTTTTAGGGACAGGGCCCTTGTAAGTCAGACAGTTACTCTTTTTTGTTAAGGTAACACTGGAGAAAATGAGAAAATATGATGCTTTCAGGGTGTCTAAAAGTAAAATAGTTCAACTGCTTATGAGGAACAACCCCAATGACTTGATGTCCTCCTGTGGGAGCATTAGGACTGTTACAGGCAGTAACTGCCTCAGGTTGCCCAGAGAAGCTGTGGCTGCCCCATCCCTGCAAGTGTCCAAGGCCAGGTTGGACAGGGCTTGGAGCAACCTGGACTAGTGGAAGGTGTCCCTTCAGGGAGGTGGACTGAGATGAACTTTAAGGTTCCTTCCAACCCAAACCATTCTGTGATTCTGTGACTACGTGCTGTGCCTCCAGGAACTTCCCCTGAAGAGGCAAAAAGGAAGAAAATGAGAAGCAAAAATGTGTTTTCGTCTGCCGGGAACAAAGCAACTTTTTTGAAGGTCTCGGCCATGTAACTTCACCCTTCCCTTTTGAGAAAGCCTTATTTTTTAAAGGTTTTTTTCTGATCCATTGGTTGGACATGGATGTAGCAGACATCTGGGATCAGGGCTGCACCACAGGGCGGTTGGTGCTGCAGGGAAGTGACGTGGGAGAGAGGCAAAGCTCTGGCTTTGCTCTCCCAGCCTTCACCTTCCCGTCCCGTAGGAGAAATGAAGGGCTGGTGCCTGCTCGTGGTGTGCAGTGTTCCTTTGAACTGGAGACATGTAGATAAGCCCTCACTGTTGATTAGTGAGAGAAGTGCTCGTTGCATTAGATCAAACTGTGCCCCCGTTTGTGCCCCCGCAGGGCCGACGTGGGCAGCCCGGCCCTGGAGGGTCACGCTGGTCTTTTGTTGCCTGGAGAGTGTATTGTGTGAATCTGGTGTTTACTGTCTGACTGTATTTTATTCAGGAATCAGTCAAGATGGATTTGTTTAACCAAGCCCAGTCAGGCTTTCACTACAGAGGGCCAACATCTACAGAGCACTGCAGTGTTTGTAGCCAGCGTTGGGGCCATTTGTGGCACAGATTGTGCTTTGCTGCCTCTCTGCAGAAGAGCTCCACGAGCTGCAGAACCAGAGGGCACAGCTCCCTGTGGCTCCTTCCCTGAAAAAAGCCTCAAATTTTACACATCTCCCTGTCAATGGATGGCAATGACACACCCTCCTTCTACCCTGATGTTTTAGTAACTCCGAGTGGGAAAGCCCAGTGCGTGCTTTGTTACCTAAAATCTGGTGATGGTTTTGAAAAGCTGCATAAAATGTCAATTTAATTCAAACTAAAGGCAGATCTTCAGCGTGATGTTTGCTCATTTTAGTTCTTCCAGGTATTTAGGATCTCTGTACCACACTGGTCCAACAAAGGTCTTAAATATCAAAATTTGAATGGTAGGATTTTTTGCTGATAAAACTCCCATAAAATTCATCCCCACCAGCAAATTTTTTGTTATGAGGGCTGGAGCAGCGCTTGCAACATGTATTTTAGGGTTAAGGATTTGGCCAGAGGGCAGAGGGATTGTAGAACACAAAGGCTGCATGGTTTTCAATTAGACAAGAGGTGTAAAGCTGAACTTCATGCAGAGACCTTTGTTGCAAACACACATATTTTCTGCTCCTACGTGGATTACAAGTGTGTATTTATCCACATGGGTTATTAAATGCTACTCATTTAATGGCATTTTCCTGCCTTCCAGAGGTCCCCCACACCACATTATTTCTTAGAGGCTTTTAGTTCTCTCTTCCCATCATACCAACCACCTCGAGCAAGCACATGTGAGGAGATCCCCACCAGCAGATCTGGCACAAGGGTCACAACTAAAGCTTCCTTAGGGTTGTGTCATGGTGTTCTCTGTGTAGTGTGGGTTTGGTAGGCAAACAAAAAATCCTTGTTCTTCCTATTTGGATGTTTATTGTGGAATTTATTAGCAGAAGTTTACATAGCTCCAGCCTCTTTCTGTCAGATTTTAACAGGAGTTTCCAACCTTCCCAGAGCTCTCAGCTGATGTGCAGTACAAATCCACAGAAATAATTTGCATCTCTGTGGTTTGCTGCTTTTGGCCAAACCTAAAATATCTTCAGTTAATTCCAGTCCTTCTTAGAAGATAATCAGTTTTGATTCTGTTGCCAGCATTGCTTTGGGGTGCTCCCCCTGCTCAGCTCAGTGCATCAGCTAAATGGGAGTGTGGAACATTCAGCCTCTTTTTACAGTAAAGCCAAAAAATACTTTATTCCTGTTGATGTAATTTTGCAATGATTGAATGTACTCTTTTTCTCATAAATGCTTCCTAATTTTGTGTCTAACCCTGTTGCATTTCGAAGGATCCCTTGGATAGCTGCAATCAGTTAAAAATCTGACAAGCTCCAACCCTTTTCATTCACTCCAAACCCTGAGTGCTTTTTCCAGAGCTTAAAATTTACTAAAATTAAAGTGAAGGAGGAAGATATGCTGGAAGCAGCAGTTCTCCATAAGGGCTAAATACCTGCAGAGCTTGGATTTTATTTGGTGAACACGGTGATCACCAGATGAAGAATCATTTCCATTGCAGAGCTGTGGGACGACTGGCTTAACTTTTTAGAAAGGCTTTTCTTCTTGGGGGTTCAAATGGGAAAATTTGGCCTGGGTGAGGAAAAAATTAACAAAAAAATCTTAATTTTAGGGAGGAGGCAAAAGGACTGGGACAGCAGTCATTCTCTAAGAGCAGCTCTTGCTCAGCCTGTGTCTCCATCCCTCTCCCCACAGCCCCCTGCTCGCCGTCTGCTTCGCCGCCTCCTGCGGAGTGCCAGGCATTGCCCTGCTGACTCTGGGAGTGAACCCTCTCACAGGGGCCCTGGGAGCCTTCAACATCTTCCTCTACACGTGCTGTTACACCCCCATGAAGAGGATGAGCATTGCCAACACGTGGGTGGGAGCTGTGGTCGGGGCCATTCCCCCCGTCATGGGCTGGACCGCGGCTACCGGGAGCCTGGATGCTGGTGAGTAGGAATCCCTTCCATCAGGGGGAGGGGTTGTAAGGGTGACTAAAAAAACCTACTCAAAAGGCAGTAAACTTTGTGCTTTATGCTTGTTCACCTGACCAGGCCAGGTTGGACAGGGCTTGGAGCAGCCTGGTCTAGTGGAAGATGTCCCTGCCCATGGCAGGGGGTGGGATGTGATGAGCTTTAAGGTCCCTTCAACCCAAACCATTCCATGACCCTGTGATAGTGCTCCAGAAGCAGATAAATTCTGGTAACATTCTCCTTATGAGGGCAAACCTGAGCTGATAAAGCAGCATGTCCTGTTGGATGTGTGTTTAGACCATCTTAAAAATATCTAGAAGGAAAATAGCATCTTATGTGTTCACATGGAAGAAAATGTTACATAATTTCAAGATTAAAACCGTATCCAGTAAGATCCAACTTACAAGGAACTTTCAGCTGGAAAATTCCCAGATGTGTTTATTAAATACTGTCTTTCTACAAGCCAGAAAATGTCCTGGGAAGATTAATTTATTGGTGTATTTCTTAATTGCCCATTGCTAAACTCTAAGTTATAAATGTTCCTTCCCTCCTCCTTGAAAAGCAAACGAAGATTTCTATTTTAGTAACTGTGAACCATTTTTACATCCCTTGTAAAACACTGATCTCTTCAGCAGCTCAACTCTGACACAATCAGGGCTTGTTTTTCCTGCCAGCTAGAAACTTAAGAATCAAAGTGGCTCCACAAACTTATAGTCTGAAGAAACTAATGAAGTACAATTAATAGGTCTGTTAAGAATTGCTTTAGCACACACTCGTCCCACACTGGGGCATATTTAAGGCTTGAATAATACTTCCAACAGCAAGGCTTTTAACCAGAAATTATCAGAGTTTGTGCAAAATCTGTTCTTTAGGCACTTCCTAATAAAAGTCAGTCTGAGTTGGCTTTGTGTCCACGTGTTCCCATACAGATCTAACCCAGATCTAGGGTGAAAGATGGTGTGGGGCTTTTTTCCAACACGTGTGCTACTTCTGCTTCGGTTGGACTTGGTGATCCTAAAGATCTTTTCCAACTGTAACTATTCTGTCTTTCTGTAGAATTAATTGAAAACACAAAACATATAATTTTAAGACCTTTATCATTCTGGCTGCAGATGTTTAGACCTTGGATCTAACGCTGTTTCGGGATTTCTGTGTTGGTTTTGGCACCACCCTGCAGAGTTGATGTCCAAGGATGACTTTCACGTGCCTGTGCAAAGTCCAGGCTGGAGGAGCTGGAGTGCAGAGCTGCATCTCACCAAAAGCTCTCGCTGTAGAGGCTGCAGTGAAAGCCCAGCACATTAAACTGGCCCTGATTGTCATTATCTTTAATTTGTCACGTTCCAACTCACTCTTTGAGACCTGTTTCACAGAGAGCTAAGCTGTCCCTGTAGGGCAGCAGGGAGCACCACTGGTGTCCCAAGTGAGCTCTGCCTCTCTAATTTACAACTAAATGTGGTTATGTGTCCCTGTGCCAGCTCTGCTGGGGAGGGGATGATCTCTGGCAGTGATTCCATCAGTGGAAGATGATCACTTTAAACCACCCAAGCAGACTTTTCCAGAACATGTTAATCTGTGCTGGTGTGTAGCCCGTGTGTTCTGGGTACCTAAAACTTCCTGCAGTCACCTCCCAGTCTGTGTCAGGGAGGCCAGGCAGGTTGTTTGATAGAGAAAGAAATGTTATTGAGGTGATACTGTTCGTTGTAATGAAGCACATCTGGGCAGAGTCCAGAAAACAGGGACTGAAATGTAATATTTTAGTGCATTTCAGTATTAAAAGAAATGGAAAAAATACCCCAACCCCAAAGAAACAAACAAAAAAACCCTCCACAAACACCTCTAAGGAGAAAAGAGGTAAATGTAAGAAAAGGATGGCAATGTAGACTATGATTTTCAGTGTTAAACATTCTGTTCCTGTGCCTGGCAGGAATAGAAAATCCATGCAGGGTACAGGGGGGCATCCATGTGCATCCATGCACAATGTGCAGACCTGAGTCCCTTCCCCAACCAGCCTGCCCACAGTTGCTGAACTCATTAATAATGTGTAATTAGTGTGGAGACTTAACCTAGTTTTAGGTGGAGGTGTGAAAATGCATTTGCACCTCGTTTAAAAAAGAAAAAAAAAAAAAAGATCATTTCACTGGATAACAAAGAGGAATGTGAAGGAAGGGAGGCAGGAAACTAATGAGAAGGAAGGTTCTCACCACTTAACTGGTGGTTTTTTGAGTTTACATTTTCCTGTGGATTTTCTCTCCTTGTAATCTTCTCACAGCAGCCACATTGTTGTACATGCTGCTGGTTGTAGTGAAAACAATATTTAAGTGTAGCCCTTTCATTACCCTCAGAGGGGGGAGCCAAGTGTGGCACCGTTGTGTGGTGCCCTTGGACAGCTGTGCCTGCTCCCTCCGGGAGCTCCACAACGTGGTGCTGCTGCGAGATCCTCGTGTCCTTTGGGAGAGCTAACAGAGGGAACAAGGAAGTATCTCAGACTGGAACAGCCTTGTTTTAATTTGTCCTCATTTTATTTAGGATTTTCTCGTTTCAAAGATTAATACCTTGGCAGTTTCTTGCACGAGAAACAAATGTCACGGATAAAAACGTGCAGTGGTACAGATGCTGTAATTTAGAGAATCATCATACAATCATAGAATGGTTTGGGTTGGAAGGGACCTTAAAGATTATCCAGTTACAACCCCCTGCCATGGGCAGGGACACCTTCCACCAGCCCAGGTTGCTCCAAGCCTTGTCCAGCCTGGCCTTGGACACTTCCAGGGATGGGGCAGCCACAGCTTCTCTGGGCAACCTGTGCCAGGGCCTCCCCACCCTCTGAGTCATTTCTTACGCTATAATCTTTGGCAGATCTCGTGATGATTCCCAAGAATTCTTGTTTCTACTTCTGCCCCTGATAGGGAACTTTAATTATATGCTCTTAAACCTGATGGAACATCTCACCCCCAACCCTGGATTTTGCGCCAAAGTGACTTAGGGAAAACCTCCCATTTCAAACGCGAAAGATAAGGTTATCTCTGGGAAGATGTGGAATTCTTTGTTGTGGGTTTGGGGGGTGTGTGTTTTTTTTTAATGGCAGCTGTTTGAGACTGATGAAAGATCAGGAATGTTAACATTTCCTCGCTGGGGGAGCGAGTGCAGGTGAGACGGTCAGAGGTGCGTGATAAATGTAATTTATCACATGGATATCACTGCCACGGATCTGGGGTATTTATGCACAGCTTAACTGCCAGCCTGTGATTTGCAGTAACACGTTTGCTTCCTTGAAAGCAGATTTCACTGCTCCTTCGTGGCCCTATTTGTTTCTGAAGAGATTTGTTTTTCTAGCAAATCGAGAAACCCTCAAATTATTTTACAAGGGAAGGACTAGCAGGAAAATAATGAAATTAACTTAAAGCTTGAAGTGATAGCATAGAGAGAGGAAGAGAGGTAAAACTTGGCAGTGTGTCCTGTGCTGGATCCTTCTCCTGATGGGATCCACGCTCAGGAGAGCTCCTGGCTGTGCCACGATGCTGCTGAGCCTGTGCACATGGATCACAGGAAGGAACAGAGCTGTTTATTTTGCTGTGCAAGAGGCACAGTGTATACATGCTTTAAATTACTTCTTGTGTTGCTGGTCTTCCTCCCCAGACTAATGCTGCAGCTTCCTTGTTAGAGATGTTTGTTGTCCATTTGAACTTGTTATTTCTAGTTATCAGGAAAAGTGAATTTGGGGTGAATGTCTCCAAGTGCCACCACCCATATTTTGCCTTATACATTTTCACAGAATATAAAACAGTTTGGGTTGGAAGGGACCTAAAAGATTATCTCATTCCACCCCCTGCCATGGACAGGGACACCTTCCACTAGCCCTGGTTGCTGCAAGTCTCATCCAACCTGGCCTTGGACACTTCCAGGGATGGGGCAGCCACAGCTTCTCTGGGCAACCTGTGCCAGGGCCTCCCCACCCTCACAGGGAAAAACTTCTTTTGTATATCTAATCTAAATTCCCCTCTCTCAGTTTGAACCCATTACTCCTTGTCCTGTCATTCCAGTTCCTGATGATCAGTCCCTCTCCAGCTTTTCTGTAGCCCCTGCAGATTCTGGAAGGTGCTGTGAGGTCTCCACAGAACTTTGTCTTCTCCAGGCTGAACATCCCCATCTCTCCCAGCCTGTCTCCATAGGGGAGGTGATCCAGCCCCCTTAACAACTTTGTGGCTTCCTCTGGACTTGCTCCAACAGTCCCATTTTATGTTGGGAGCACCAGAACTTTTGCAGTTCTTCCACCAGCTGAAGGTGGATCCCGGCCGGATCGCGGCTGGTGAGCGGGGTCGGTGTGGGGAGCGGAGTAATGCGGTGCCACGGAGTTCATCCAAACCACCCAGCGAGATGGGAGTGACAAGCAGGGCTCCTCAGCCTAATGTGCTTATCAGTTAAGGGGATTTATTCGGAGTAGGTGGCGGTGGCAGAGCAGATAAGGGCCCTGGGAGCTCGGCAGACACTGCAGAGCCGTGGTGGCCCAGGAGCCATAGGTATTACTGCACCAAAGAATGTTTATCTCAAGAGACTGTTTAGTTTATCTCAGATGCTCCACTTCTGGTCTCGCTTTCCTGAAAGACATCTTGTACTGATTTTCTTTCGTTTTCAGAAATTTAAATAATTCCTCAGGCTATGGAATTTATAGACTCAGTATCAATTGTAATCATGTGGAGGCTGATTTTTAAATTGCCTTTACTTTGTAATTCAAATTGTGTTGTATGGTAGACATTAATTATGTCAGCCAACATCTATTTACAGAAGGGGATTTAAAAATGGGCAGTTCTTATCAGCTAGTGACATTTGGCAGATGGATGGTTTCAGTAACAAAAAAAAGAGAATAGGGGAGGGGGGGGGCTGTACCCAACCTGTCAATGGCTGGAGTCTCTCATACCTTCCCTGGTGGAGCACTTGTCTGCCAGGAGGAGGGAGAGCAAAACAACAGCTTAATTGCATGCAAAATAAGCTTTGAAATCTTTGTGTCCCTTCTAGTTAAACACTTGGAGCTTTCAAAGCCCCTTGATGTGGGAGCAGGTCTGGGAGCGGGGCAGCTCCAGCATCCTGCCGCCAGAGCAGAGGAGGCTCCGGCTATAAACTCCCTCTAGTAAACTCAGCTTTTCAGGGTTTCACTTCTCAGATGAAAGACAGCAGAATTTGTGGTCTGTTCCAGAGGAAACAGAGATATTCATGTCACTGACATATGAGAATTGGAGCTGTGGGCCCAGGAGTGTGCTTTGTGGGGGTAAAAACTGTAAAAAATGAGGCAGAGGGACAATACTAGTGAGCAGCTGGTCTGAATTTAGGACAAAAGCCAGTGGGCTATTTTTTTCCCCCTTTCCATCTTCACCAGAGACAAAAGAAGTGGCAGTTCCACTGCTGGGGCACCTGGGGACCGACCCCACGAGTTCACAGGCAACGCGCCCTTACCCCGTTCCCTACCCCGTGCGTGGCTGATGGGGCACGGGGAGGAGCTGGGCTGTGTGACAGCCCCTGAGCCCTGGGGTGTGTGACACAGCACCCACAGGGAAATCAGGACAGGGGGGCTGCAGGAGGGAGTCCCACCCTCAGGCTCGTGGGAGCCCTGGTGGAGCCTGGAGGAGGTGGCTGACGAGGAGCCCCCTGTGTGGCTCTGCAGGTTTGGAGTCCTCAGCTGAGTCTGGTCCTTTGGCAAATACTTCCTAGACATATTTTTGCACAAGACTGTATTATCATCTTACCCACCAGGCTCTTTTTTTATGGCATCTGTTGCTGGGGTGAGCTGAGGTACAGTGCTGTTGTTTTTCTCAGCCTTGCCTGTGTAATGAAAGGTGTTTCCCTGCGAGGCTTTTGGCTGCAATAACCTGCTGTGTGTCACACAAGGAGTGTGAATGCCCGTGTGTATCCATGTGCACACCCTGTACCTGAGGACATCTGGCTCCCTCCTGTTAAAGGCAGTGGCCAGGAACACTCCCTCGAGGTGTAAAACCCCGCAGCCAACTTCATTTCCTATTCCTGGTGGACACTGAGGATCATCCCTTTGTTTTGCAGACAAGCCAAACACACGGCCAACATCCCCTTCCCTTTCTGTGCTGCCACAGAGGAGTCTATCACAGCCTGAGACGCTCCTGTTCCACAGGCCTTTTGTGCCATCCTTCAAAAGGAACAGCTATTGAAACCCATGACCATGAAGCTTTTGAGTTTTCCAGTGTTTTCCCCCTCGCCCTCCGTTTCCATGACCGTGTAACCTTGAAGGGGCACAATGTGGGCCGGGCTGCTCATCCCGTGCTGACATTGGGACCATTGTCCCAGCCCAGGGACCTTGTGTGGGGCTTTAGAAGTGATACTTTGCCTTTTTCCCTCTCAAGGCTGCTTCACCACTCCCACGGCATCCAACACAAGCCAGAGCATCTGCTTTTGTTTTCCAGTGGAAGCAGAAGTGCCGGTTGTTGTCGGTTGTTGTCCTACTGTAGTGCTAATGAGGGCAAAGCAGAGGGGAATTGCATCAGTTTGGTTAAGGTTGGTGACTGGATAATTCCCAAAGGTCTTTGTGTTTGAGAAGGCTTCATAATCACAAATTAGGATGTAAATTTTGAGGAGCTAATCCCTTTCCTACTTCTAAAGACAGTGGGCAGAATTAAATAGCTGGTAACATTTTTCCTCAGGAGTGATTATATCTTGACCACTTGTAACTGCAGGCCAGTTGATTTAACCCAGCAGTCATTTCCCACCACCAGAGCAAGCTGAAGCACAGGCAGCAATGATTGCATCTTCCAGCTTTCCTTCACAAACAGAAAATGCCACCAAGAGCTGAACAAACCAGTCCTGTTCCAGTGGATCAGGACACTACAGTGTGTTCTGGCCATGACTCTCCAAACCACTCAATCTTTGTACCAGCTCCCTCAAACAAGCCTTTACCATTACTGAACCTGCAGTGGGTAACAAGGCTTTCACAAGACTTCAAAATCTTTCTTTGCCCCCATAGCTGCTGCATAGTTAGAAATCCCCAGAGAGGAGACTTGTGAACAGGCACAGAAGAAAGGATAGCAAATAAAACTTTGGGGGACGTACCCAGTACATCTCCTGTGAGTGTAACATCCTGTAAGGCTCATGCAGGACTGCAGTGAGGGGTTTTGGACTGGTTGTGTTAAATTTCCCGCAGCAAAGGTGAAAAATGCAGCCTGAGACAGCGCGGGTGCTCCAGAGCAGGTGGATACAGCTGGGCCAAGTCAAGTCTCTGAGCTCTAATCTACCTTGTCTGGATTAAAGAGGAGTAATTTGTTCAACATCTTCTGAGGGAGGAGAGCCAGTTGTGCGCTATCAAGTAAAACGGTGTGTGGTTGTTTCCTGCCTACGATCCATTAAGAGGCTGAGCTTACACTGCCAAAGCCTTCCCCTCCTGACAGCAGCCAAACTCGGACCCGTTTCCTAGAGACAAAGGGCCGGTGCTTCCCTCTCATAAGTCAGAGCTACCGAGGTCTGGAAATAATTTTAGAATTCCTTCACATTATTCGAGGCTGAAGAATTACTAAAATTGTGCTTTAAGCAAAACAGCATTCTTAGGTTGCCAAGGCAGTAAACACCAGCTTTGGGAAATGCAGTAAGATTTCAACATCTGTTTTGGAGCTGATATTTAACTATTCCATGTTTATTTTAATGCCTGGTTGGCCACTTCCCAGCCATACATATGCAGCACCAAAGCAAGAAGACAGAAGGAGCGAGTCTGTTCTTCAACTGGTGCTACAGGTTAGCTCCTCCTTCCTCATTTTTTTTTGTTTTATTGATTAACTGGGTAGGTGTTTGTCCTGTCTGGAGCTTGGACATGATATGAGAGGTTTACAGAACACTGTGCAGAAGGAAGGCACCATGTGTTGTCTACAGAACAATGAGAAGGATGAGAGCACGAGTTGTTCCTCTGTTTTCAGGAGCACAGTGTTGATAGAGCAGTCCCTGTAGATAACCTTGGACATGTTTGCCTTGACTTGTGTGGACAGGCCACGTTCACCTGCCCACCCAGGCTGGTCAGACTCCAGCTGGCCCCACTCCAGGGGCTGGAGCTCCCACCAACACACGCTGTGCTCCAGCCTGTGCCCACCTGTAGCTCAAGTCCTTCTCTGCCCTTCAGGAGCTTGTCTTCACACATTCTTTGAAAAGCTTCAACTGGACCATCCTCATTTAAGGCCTCATTTAAGGCAGACAGCTGAAACAGTTCCTCTGTGAGTGGAGCCATCACTGCCCTGTGTGCCAACTGAGCAAGGTACAAAGCTCTTTGATGATGAAAGGTGTTGCCAGCATGAAAGAGGCACGTTTCAAATCATTGCTAAAGAGAGTGGCATCCTCAGCACGAGA
Source organism: Manacus vitellinus (assembly GCF_001715985.3). NCBI lineage: Eukaryota > Metazoa > Chordata > Aves > Passeriformes > Pipridae > Manacus > Manacus vitellinus. The sequence continues at coordinate 3,069,503 of NW_021939798.1, read as the reverse complement.
CAGTCAAGCAGGATCCAAACATTGTTCCTGCCCTTTAGTGGATGAGAAAGTAGGTTTTCAGGTCTTAGGTTGCTCTGTTTGCTCAGGACAAGTTCTGTTGGCACTGATGGCTCAGCAGCTGCCCATGCCCACTCTTTCCTGAGTAGATGTATGGACTTGAACAAACTCTCTATCCTTTACAGGGGAAATCTGGGGGACTGGCAGTAGGGTCTGGATCTTTTCATCCCAGTGTCACTGATGCTGGTGTGAGCCCAGGATGGGCAGGACAAGGAGCTGTTGGTACCTGATTGCTCTGCTCTCCTCTCCAGGTGTTGACCAATGGTCAGAGTTCATGGCCTGCAAGGGTTGACACCCTAAAACCCATCAATCTCCTGCTCTTAAGTGCTCTTCCTACCCAAGGACTTAGTCTGGCCTAGGCTAAGGACTGGGCTCAGGCACTGACAATGCCCCTTCACCTGAGATTTGGACCATCCAGCAAATGAGATCATCATGAATTTCTCTAAAAGGAATAAACCATGAAATTTTAATCAAAATTTAGGGGTACCACATGTCCTTCTTGACACTGTGAAGAGCAGAATCTCAGAGGGGATGCTTCTTGCTCTTGTAATTCTGAAAATTAGACTGTCAGCTGCTGTGCTTTGCAAACCCAGAGTCATAACAGTTGCTTTTGGAATTCTCATCTCACAATTATTTCCAAGCCTTTCCCAAATTTATTGAGCCTTAAAACATCTTGCCAAGCAGTTTCCAAATGACTTTGGAATTTAATGTCTTGTTTGTTTTAGGGAAAGTGCAATTTATAAAGTTTCAGTATTTCACTAGATAAAAATATATTTACAGAAAGAAAGGACCATTTTCTACCTCCTTCTACACCAGTTGACATTTTGGCTTTATCTTAGATATTAAAATAAAATAAAAATCTCAGCTTGTTCTTGTTTATTAAAAAGAAGGTCTATTACTATTTAAATACTTCAAAAAAGAATTTAAGAAAGGAAATAATAGCTTAACCTTAAAATTCATGAGGAACAGTAAAACCTGTTATTTATCTTTAGCTCTGGGGGTGCTTTAGGACCTACCTGGGTCTCTTCAATCCTGGTACTTTTGAGATGATTTAAGCCAGGGCAAAGTGATTAAAGAATAGGAACTCAACAAGAAAACATTTTAGACCTATTTTGCATGCAAGAGTGAAAAAATTCTGGAGACCTAGGTCCTGTTTGCCTTAACAGATTTCATTTATTTCCAAAATCAAACAGGACTCATCTGCTGAGTTACCAGGATTTGTAAGTGTCTGCTGCATCTGTCCCAGGTTCTCACACTTGGAAAGGTGAAGAATTGGTCACAAATGGGCTCAATTGCACCAATTAAGAATTTGGCCTAAAAGGCCAAGGTTTGTGATGTCCACAAGCCAAGTACTTGTGGTCCTGCAGTTCATGAACTCCTGCGGAAAAGCTGAGAGATCCGAGTTCCTGTCAGTCCCTGTGCTCAGGGTTTCCTGGGGAGGAGCCTGAGCTGATGGCTGTCCCCTGCCTGTCCCCTGCCTGTCCCCTGCCTGTCCCCTGGGTGCCCATGCTGCCCCAGGGTGTCCCTGGGTGCCAGTTATCTCCCACTGCCCAGGCAATGTCTCTGCTCCGACATCCAGCTTTGCTTTTGTGAACCCTGCACCAGCTCCACGTGTTCCTGTTGGGAACGACCTCGTCTGGTGTTCCCTTAATTATAAACTCCGTGGGGAAAAGGGAGATTTGCAATTATTAAGCTGAGTTCCCAAACTATTGGGAACTACACAGAGGCCGCAGAGTAGGCTCAGCTCTGTTTTGAACCAGGTTAGTCTCCAGAGCTCGTCTCGCTGTAATATTGCTTAAAAACACAGCTGACTTAATTATGACATAGTTAACATTCATCTAGTAATTAATGAGCATTACAGTGTCTGCTCTGGGCTTGACAGGGTTCCTACTGTGAGCTCATTTGATGGTGGATTGTACTGTACCGTGGGCTGTGCTTTGCCAGTCATCAGTCTTACGTGACACTTAAAAATCTCTGACAACCCGACAATCTCCGCCTGGGCCGAGGAAATTACAGGATGTCCCAGCACATGGGAACCGAACAAAAAGATCGGTCACTTCAAATCCTCATAATGGCCTATTAAATTGTTTTACTGTTCAGCTTCTCTGTAAAATATCAATTATCTCAATGGTTGTAATGTAATCAAAGTCATTAAATTCCAAAGGCTTGCATGTAAAAACCAGAGCTTTGTAAATGGGAATCCAGCCTCAAGTAGTTTGGTTGGTCTGTTTGTGTTTAAAAGTTTCTCCAGATGACTTTTTTTTTTTTTCTTCTTCTTCTTTTAATGGTGTGTTACAGTTAGGGAACTGTTAAAGGGGTTTGTGTGTTTGAGGTTTAGGGTGTGTTTTGAGCTTGGCTGCACACAACATTTGAACAATTGAATAAGCAAAGCCCGTGTTAGAGCCCAAACGCAGGGACGCGGCACATGCCGGATGAAAAGCCGGCTGGTCCTGAGCCGTGGGAAGCAGGGACAGCCTCAGCTCCAAGTCCTGGGCCTGGCTCCATCTGCTTAAGCGTCCTCAGCTGATGGATAATTGCAGCTTACCTCTCCCTAAGTTCTGAACGTCGTCTCTGGAGCACTTCAGATGTGGAACTTGAAAAATACTCCCCTCGTAGGTTTATCACGTTCAGGATCTTGCCTCCGGTAACGTGTTTTACAAGAGGTAGGAAAGAGCTAAGGAATGACTTATGACAGGAACATTTTCCCTGTTGTTCCTCCTGGTGTAGGGAGAGCTGCTCCTCCAGTAAGTTTTATTTTGGTTTGTTTCAGTGGATCTTCTCCCTTCCATTTCATCAGAACTGAATCAAATCCTATTTTGTCAGGGCCAAAATTACTTTGCTTGCCACGACTTTCTGAAATGATTGGTAATTTTGGGGTACACCATTTTCAACTGTCCTAACAATTGGTGGGTTCCAATTTATAGAAGGTGCTAAACATGCACACCTGGAAAGTTGACTTTAGTAGGATTGAATAGCTGGATTTGCAACCTTTTGGGCCATAGTCCAGGAAATGAAGTGACCTAATAGCCACCTTCCAGTTCCTAAGGGGGCCTAAAAAAAGATGGGGAATGACTATTTGAAAGAACCTGGAGTGACAGGAAAGGGAGGAATGGCTTCAAACTGCCAGAGGGCAGGGTTAGATGGGATATTAAGAAGAAATCCTTCCCTGTGAGGGCTGTGAGGCCCTGGCACAGGTTGTCAGAGAAGCTGTGGCTGCCTCTGGATCCCTGGAAGTGTCCAAGGCCAGGTTGGACGGGGCTTGGAGCAATCTGGGCTAGTGGAAGGTGTCCCTGCCCATGGCAGGGGGTGGAATGAGATGATCTTTGGGTCTTCTAACCCAAACCATTCTGGGATTCTGTGACATACCCTGTATTTCATGGCAGACAATGTTGTACTGAAAGCAGCACCCCCAAGGTATGTGTATCTGTCTCTGTGCTTCATATAATCAACTTCCAGAGGCACAGACTCACTTCAAAGAGCATTTGTAACTCATTTTAAAAAGCAGTGAGATGGGTCTTTTATACCACTGCTGGATTTATAAGCCACTGGAAACCACCTGCATGAAATCTAATGGAGCATTCCCTCACTGGTGATAAGATAGAGGGGGAAAAAAGGCTTTTTTGCAAACTGAGATTATTAATATTTGCAAGGCAGCACCAGTGTAAGTTGGGCTGTTTGAGACAAGAACTAGGCATGCACAGCCCCAAGGAGCAGATGGAGAGGAGATGTGAACCATGAAGCTGTTCAGAGGACTCAGTGACTTGTTCTTTGTTGGAGTCCAAGCAGCCACTGGAGAAGAAATGAGTGTCTGGGGAAGAATTGAAATATATTAACCTGTGTGCAGAGAAGTGTTGCTGTTTCTGTTTCTCTCAAATCACTAAGAAAATGCTGCACTCGTGGCTCCAGTTGAGAAGTAGTTTCCATAGAGAAAGAGCTCATGGAAGCAGGGAGATGCAAAGAAAGTGTTAATGCCAGAGCAGAGGGTTTGGGAGCTGGGGAAACAAAAGGAAAATCCAGGAATGCTCATAATGTGCAACAGCCTTGGGGGATTTTTTGTGTCTTCAGACAAAATTAGTGAAGGGAGTTTAGTCTGAGGGCCTCCTGGAAGCTCTCTGAAGTCAGCACATAAGCTGCTCCTGCCTCAGTAAGCCCTGTGCTGTGTCCCAGGGAGAGCTGTGGAAATGTGGTGCTTCCACAGCTCCTTTTTAATTGGAAGAGTAGTTAATTGGTGTGAACAGAGTTACTTGATCAAACTGCTTAAAAGTTTCTGCAGTTGGTTTGAAGGAGTAAGAAGTTCTCCGTCTCCTGCCACCTCATTAGCAGCTTCTGCCAGTTCTGCCGCCCGCCCAGGTCCATGATGGAGTTTCTCCCATGCCAGGAGCAGTTCCCTCCCTCCCACAGTGGGCAGGCAGAGAGCTTAGCCATGCTCCAGGCTCCCAGGGTGCTGGTGTGTGCCCAGGTCTCAGGAGGAGCAGCTTATCCTCCTTTTGTGGTGTCACTGAGCAGGGCTCTCTGTGTCTGTTCGAGTGGCTCTGCCCAGTGGCTCTTCTCTGGATGCACCAACTCGGGAACCCAGGAGTAGAATCAAGAGGCTTCCAAGAAAACAGCCTCTTGCCCAACTGTGCTTCATTCCCACCAATTCCCTCAGGTAGAGACTGAGTTGGTGCAGAAACAAATTAGAGGTGGTTCGTTATGAGGAAGTGACTTGCTGAAATGCTTTGCAAATTAAGTGCTCCAAACCCAGACAATCCACCATGCACAACCCTGTGTGAATGCCATTAAAACCAGAGGTTCCTTATCTCATGGAGCTGCCCTGAGCAGTGTCACAGCTGCCACGGGTGCCACGTGTGTGTAGTGCTGGCAGCAGACAGCCCATGGCAGCCGAGTTCTGCGTGTGGCACTTCTCGCAGGGACCTTCTAACTCTTATGTCCTTCTCTCTGCCCCATCCCAGGTGCTTTGCTGTTAGGAGGGATCCTTTACTCCTGGCAGTTCCCTCACTTCAACGCCCTGAGCTGGGGCCTGCGGGAGGATTACTCCAGAGGAGGATACTGTATGATGTCTGTCACCCACCCGGGGCTGTGCAGGAGGGTGGCTCTGCGACACTGCTTGGCCTTAATCGGACTGTCGGCGGTGGCTCCTGTCCTCGACATCACCACGTGGACTTTCCCCATCATTTCACTCCCCATCAACCTCTACATCTCCTACCTCGGCTTTCGGTTCTACAGGGATGCAGATCGCAGCAGCTCCAGGAAGCTCTTCTTCTGCAGCCTCTGGCACCTGCCCATGCTGCTGCTGGTCATGTTCACCTGCAAGAAATCGGCCCTGGAGAAGGAAGACAAAGGCGACCTGCTGGGAAAGGGGGAAAGTCATGGGAGGGCTATGGAAATTAGATTGCCTTAAATGTCGATTGTATGTTGTCCTCGTGACACATCAGGTAGTTTATTTTAGTAATCACAGTGGGGAATCCTGTGGGAATCTGTTTGAGGAAGAATCGTTCGTGCCTAGCGACCACTTCATGCGATGATTTTCTGTTTTCTTTTGCGAGGGAGTAGCCAGGAGAGCTCAAAGCACTCAGGGGCCTCAGGCCCCTTCCCTCATCCCGGACTAGGATTTCACTTTGGGGTGGCCTTCTGAAGTCCCTGTGAGCCGTGGTCTCTGTCCCCGTGGGTGGTGGGGTTAGTTAACGAGTCACATGCGCACACGTTTCCCCGCCAGCACTGGCAGCCTTGGCGAAGCCGTCAGGGAGCGACCCAGGAATGATTTCTCACCCTGCTCCCCCAGCACCCCCTCCTTTAATTTAAGCTTTGAGGCACACAGTGGGTTGGGGTTTTGTCTCAATCCCCACCATCCCTGCGCTGGTGTCACACCAAAACCCTCACTCTCGGGGGTGTTTTTCAGTCAGTTGCTTTTCCCGAGGTTCCCCTTCACCCCAGTAGATTTTTGGCTTGCATACAACTGGCACAGTGCTAAAGGAGAGAAGAAAACTGCCTTTCAGCACAGCACACACCAGCATTTAAACACCCTCCAGGTGAAAGCTCTCCTGTAGCACATCCCTCAGACACACTGAGCCATTCTGCTGAACTTCCATCACAGGGAACTTCTGGGTCCCATGTGGTTTTACATCATCAGAGTTTGAGCCCTGGGTGTCAGATCTATAGCTGGTAAAAGTCACCATTAGTGTTTATGGCAGTGAGGCTGTGAAAGGTGGAGGAGGTGGGAAGCAGATCCCAGAGTCAGGTGGCTGTAAGGATTTTCCATGCTCATGTGTCTTGTGCCAGCGCATTCGGTCTCGGCGTCCTCTCAGCAGCCCTGGACTGGCATCAAGAGTTTGAGCTCTATTTAATGTCACACTGTGGTGGCTCAGAGAAAGGCTTCACTTTGAGGGTAATTAATAGGTAAGGAAACACATTTACAGAAAAAAGGTTGTGGATTTAGCCTAATACTGTAATGTTCACTTGCTGCTGCAGCCTGTGTCCCTCCAAAGCAATTACTGTGGAGGGTCTCCCGAGGAAAGTGCATTATCTCTGTTATCTGATACACTGAAGAACATTTCTGGCCACGGTGCTTGTGATCCTGCTGCAGGGCTGTGGCTCACCCTCAGCCTGCCTGGGGCTGGCTGTGACCTGCTGGGATGCTCCCAGACACAGCAGCACCCAGGGCAGACAGAGACGGGATAGTTTATTGCAGTAGTCAGTGCCTGTTACGACTTGATGTGTTCCCATGCCAAGATTTCTTTCCCATGTGGAAAGGGGCTGGGCAGCAGGTTGAGCATCAATCCAAAGATACAGCAACACCTGAAATGGGAGACACTGTCTCGAACCTGATCCCGAGTAAAATCCTTGAGGAAAGATCACAAATCTGCCACCACAGGTGTCTCACACTGACACAGAACCTTCCCTGGCTGCTCTTGGGATCCAAGCCTGACTCCTGGTCTGGGTTATGCTGGTGTAAATCAGGAGTGACATGGTTTAACCTCTGCTGTGCTGGCAGAGGTGCTCTCAGGAGCAGGGCCACCTGTTTTATGTGGCTCTTAAATAATTGGCTGCGGGGTTTGGTGACTCTGGAGTGATTGCAGGTGACAGGCTGGAGTCCCCTCTCACTGTCTGACAGGTCTGTTGTGCTCAGGTTACTGTGGGCAGCACTTCGTGGAACTGTCTGGAAACTGTTCAACTCCTGAATTTGTTTTAAAAATGCATCCAGTCTTCTCTGCAATAAAGTACAGACTGTACAAAAAGAGATGAACACTCCAAATCTGGTTTATAGTGTCCACTTATGATTGGAACTCTGGTCCAGTTCAGTTAATTGCAAAGGTATTTGGTGGTTCTGTGGCACTTCTCACAGCAGCGTGTTCTTGATCACTGCAAGAGCTTGTGAAATACTGATTTATTGTGCAAGCAGCGACTGAAACTAAGTTGCATGTGAGTGGAAAGGGTTTGTGCGAAACCAAAGAGCTTGGTCAACCTTAAGCTGACAGAGGAACCTGAAAAGAGCAAATGGCCTACAAAAAAAGGCACAGATTTTGCTCCCAGAGGCAGAAAGTGGTGCTGAAGCAGGAAGGTTGTGGTTTTCTCCTAAGTCATTCCAGAGCCAGGCTTCAGATGGCCTGCGAGTCCCGGGTGCTGTCCTGAGGAATTCCATTCTGATTAAAGGTCCCAAGGACATGCCTGTGGTTGAGCTTGTAAGAACAGTCATCTTCATTTCTAGGGCCAAAATGTGTAACATTCACGGGGTTTAGGGCTAAGCAGGAGCTTTGTAATCATCCCTGAGTGTCTGCAGAATGCAGGTCACTGAGCTGCACCAACATCTCCACACCCAGTGAGTCTGGCCTGGAGAAAAAGCATGGCTTTAGAATCAGTGGATCTGGGGTTTAAAGGTAAGAAATACTTCATAAAATAAGCTTTTCTTTTGCCTAGGAGCTGTTCCCTGCTCTGCTACGAACTAGCCATAAACAGATGAAGCCATCTACTGCCATTTTACTACCTTTTGGGAGTGTTGCTGTTGCATGTGCTTTGAAAATAAACACCTGGCCAAACTGAAGCCTTTTTTGCAAATGGATAGTGCAGCAGGTGCTCTCAGGTCTCCTTTTCAATATTGCTGTTGCCACTGTGGAAATTAAAAATCCTGAGCTGTCTGCCCTCATCCAAGGGTGTTTGTGGTCCCTGTGAGGATTAATGGCAGCCTTACCCCCTCCAGCACTGCTAATATTGCTGCCCAAATCCTGCAGGGAAGGAAGCAGGTGAGGTGCATGAGATGCCTTTCCATGATGGCTTTGCACAGGAGATAAAGTTGGGCTTCCTACATCTCTCTGCTTGGCCCTGCAAGCATCAGTCTTTGCATGGCTCCCTGAAACAGCAGTTCCTGCTTAAAATTGCAATGTTTTTTTTTTCCTTGTCTCATTTGGAGAACTTGAATATGGGTTGGTTGTCATCCCCTTATCCTGATTACTCAGGATCTCCCCCTGAACTGGTCCTGCAGAATCACTGAGTGGTTTGGGTTGGAAGGGACCTTAAAGACCATCTCGTTCCAACCCCCTGCCGTGAAATACCTGGTCTCCATGTGGCAGTGAAAAAAACAGCAGTGATGTGCCCTGTCCCTCCCAGCCCTGGGTCTGCTGAGGGGTCCCATCTCGGTGCTGCTGTCACAACAGGCAGCTCTGCACCACTGGGAGCTGGAGTAGAGCTCATGTAGGAGTCTGGGCCAGAGACTCAAGAGGATGAAGCTGGTTTTAGTCTGTTTGGACTTTAAACCTTTTGTGTGGTTTTGTGGATAAAAAAGTAGCCCTGGGGCTCAGGGGATCTTCATTCTTTCCAGACCTCTGCAGAAGAAATGCTCTCCAGCTGTGAAACAGGGATGGAGGTGCTTCACCTTGCTGGAGGAGGGAACAGCTCATGTCTTTGTCAGCCCTGGCCTGTTATTCTCTCCATCAGTGCAGGGTGAGCGCTGGGTCAGGCTTTGAGGAGCATTGCAGAGAGCTGGCACTGGCTTCCCCCACATCCCTGCTTTGCCCTGACCTTCAGCAGATCTCTGAGTGCAGCACTGACCCCGTAGGGTGCGGTGAGGAGCCGAGTGACACAGCCGGGAGTTGTCCCGAGCTCTCGGGTTTGCAGGGAGCCCCCAGGTCCCATGTGAGCTCCCACACAGTACCCTGACACTGCTGGCATCCCAGTGCCCCTGACTGCTGGCATCCCAGTGCCCCTGACTGCTGGCATCCCAGCGCAGCAGCAGTTGGTGTGGCTCTGCTCTTTGTTCCAGCATGAATGAGGAAACCCAATCCCGGCGCTCACAGCGCTTTCCCGCTCGTTTCCCCCACTGAGGGTTTTTTTTTCTCGCTTCCTGTATCAGTCTCCGATATAATCTGCCCCAGCAGAGTCACACATTCACACTCTCCTGGCTCCAGCAGCGTTTCCCACTCAGCCAGGCCACGGCACTTCAAGGCTTACACAAAACACACACGTCCTTTTCAGTTCCGAACGATCCCAGGAGAGCAGGAATGGAAACAAGAGTGATACTATTAGAAATCATTATCATTACAGATAGAAAGCATGTTGTCCTGGTTGCTCTCCAGAGGTGATTAGATATTCCCTCTTCCTTGGAAATGCAGGCTGTCTGCAGAACACTTGGCTATTAAAACAGAGATATCAGCACTGTTTTCCTCCCGAGCAGCTCTGCTGGAGGTGGTAATACTAGACAGGCTGTCCCCAATGGCATTTCTAGTCATGGAATTTCTTAACCAGGCAAAAAGCCAGCCCAGTCAAGGGCTCATGGGAGGCAGGATGCCACTTGTGCTGCCCGTGGGACCTTGAGTTGGTTGTTTTGCCTCTTGGAGCTGCTATTTCTTCTTGCAGTCCTGGCAAGGTCAGTGCTGCAGGGCAGGGCTTGGCCCCTGTGGGTGCATGTGCAGCACTTGGCCATGCCCAAGACAAGTCAGACTCTGGTTGTAATGTTCATCATCTCCCTAACAGAGAGGGTGTTAGTTTGGAGTCAGAGGTGACAACTGAGTGGTGAGGTCAGAAGTGTCACTGGTGAGGACACTCCTCTGTGAGATCCCTCAGACTGGGTGGTTCCCTCGATGTGTTTTAGTCCTCTCTGAAATAAATGTGCTACAGGTTTCTAGGGCTTTGACATGAGGTCTAGTAAGCTTTGGAGCTGCTTTCCAGACCCTTCTGTTCACAGAATCACAGAATAGTCAGGGCTGGAAGGGATCTCTGGGGATCCCCCAGTCCAACCTCCTGCCCACACAGGGTCACCTGGAGCAGGTGACACAGGAACATGTCCAGGTGGGGTTGGAATGTCTCCAGAGAGGGAGACTCCAGGCCCTGTCTGGGCAGCTGTTCCAGGCTCTGCCACCATCTGTGGGAAGAAGTTCTTCCTCACGTTGAGGTGAAGCTTCTGTGTCTTAGTTTATGGCCACTGCTCCTTGTCCTGTCACTGGGCACCACTGACAAGAGTCTGGCACCATCCCCTGACACCCACCTTGGAGATGTTTGTGTGCATTGATGAGATCCCTTCTCAGTCTTCTCTTCTCCAGGCTAACCAGGCCCAGCTCCTGCAGTCTCTCCTCATCAGAGAGATGCTGCAGTCCCTTAATCATCTTTGTGGCTTCCACTGATCACGTTCTCCCTGACTCAAAGGAAAGGAGTCCTGTTGAGCAGGGCATGTGCAGGGTGTCCCAAAGCCATTTAAAGCACTGGCAGAGTAACCTGTGTTTCAAAGAGCTGGCAGGAGCACCTCTCCTCAGCTCCACCTCACACACTGCCTGTCACCTCTGCTTTTCTGCTTCCAGACTTTAACTGTTTGCACTGAAGATTTTCCAGCCTGGGTCGGTGCCTCAGGCTGGGATTTAGTTTCCAGTGTTTCAAAAAGGCACAGTTCAACTGTTTCACAGAGCAGGGTTGGCAGAACGAGCTGTTTTCCCACAATGTGGAGATATTTTTCCTCCTGTTCCCAACCAGTTCTGGCACCCCCAGGCCTTGGAGCAAGAACTGAGGGTTTGGCAGTGGGCTCAGGTTGGTGCATTCATCCGTTCTGGGAAGGTACTGGGTGTTACCCCAGTCCCTGAAAGGTCACAGCTCCCAAATTCCTGACACCTCCAAAGAGATGCTCTGAATGTGGTGGTCCTGGACCATCCCAAGGAGCTGGTCAGGAGCTGCTGTCACAGTTCCCATGCTTTGGGGGAACACAAGGACTGAAAAGAGGTGCTAGAAAGGAGGGTGCTTGGCCCTCACCACTAGTGCTGGAACCATTGCCCTACATCCATACCTGTTTTCCCATTTTTCCAGGAGCCCTTCTTCAATCCTGCCCATCGAGTGAGGCAGAGTGTGGTACCCCAAGGTTTCTATGTGTCTCCAAAGTGCCCCAGGGACTGGGGCAGTTCAGTGGTTACGGCTTTTCCCTTGGTTTCACTGTCCCAGAAACATCCCAATGTCCTTTCTGCCCCCTGCTCCCCTTTTTAACACTTTCTATTTTAACTACAGCTTCCCTTTGATACATTTTTTCATGGAATATGTGCTATAACGTGCATTGCCTGTGCCCCTTGGTACTGCAGCTGTAACTGGACTGTCTGTTCTTCAAGAGAAACACAAACCATGGGGAATTTCCCCGACTGATTGGGAACAGCAGGGATCTGATCTCCCACACTGACCAACCTGTCCCTAACTGGGACCCCTGGGCACATCTTGCCCATCTTGGTCATCCAAAAAGCAAGAAGAGGGAAGAAGAGAGGGGGCATCCCTGCAGGTGGGGTGGGGAGAGACCAGACTGGTGCCAGGGGAGCACAGAGCTCCCAGCCAGGCAGGATGGGCTCCACCACTGACCCTTCTCAAAGCACAGGATGCAGACACACACGGCACTCAAAGCTCATTTGCGAGGAGGTGTCTGGCACAGGGATCTGCCTTTTGTTTTCTGAGCAAGGGGGGAAATCAAGATTTGTGCGTCTGGGAGATGTTTGGGATTTTTTTATTACTTTTTTTTTTTTCCGGGGAGAGGAGGCACTGTATCAAATTAAACTTGAAACGGAGATGCAAACGAGGTGATTAAGGTGTTTCCGCCGTGCTTCCAGGGGAGCTGCTGGACGGCATCCAGAGCGGGGAAGGGAACAGCCCGAGTTCATCAGCCGAGCTCCGAGGTTCGCAGGGACACTCGCAGTGCGGAGCCGCCAGGGGCTGGGTGAGCGACACTCTTGGCCATCCCCGCACTGAAACACTCCCAGCAACACCGCAGGGACACCGAGGGATGCCGGGGGCAAACGGGATGCCCGGGGCCACTAGTCACCGGAGTCAGCAGCAGAGAGAGGAATATTGCTTAGATGTCTTCTCCCCACTGATGCTCCTGACCTGCTCCTTACACACATTGCATTGGCTTTCACGGGGAGCAGGGACTGGCAGGAGCTGGGAATACATCGGGAGTGAGGCTGATTAACCCTTCTCGCCTCCAAAATGAGCCGTGGGAAGAGTGCAGAGGAAGCATCTGCAGACAGATGTTCCCGTGGTGTCTCTGTCCTCTGCTCCTCCCCCGCAGCTCTGTCCCCAGGCCGAGCAGTGTCTCCAGGGCTGCCAAGAGATGACAAACACTTCTGGTTTGGGGTCTGTCCTCTGTGCTGTCCCTGATGCCCGAGGGGTGTGACCCACAGGAGTCACCCAACATCTGCATCCCACGCTCCCACCAGGAGCAGCAGCGCTGGGTTTCCCGCAGGGATTGCTCCGTGAGGGTGTTCCTGAGGTGCCCGTGGGTGCGATGAGGAGCCCCCCCGCTGGAAGAAGCGCAGCTGTGCCAGGTACCTGCGGGGCTCAGCCTTGCCGGGTCCGTCCTTGGAGCCGTGCCCGTGCCAGCGGCACCGTCTGAGCCCGCAGCTCGGAGCCGTCGAGCCCGTCCAGCGCCGCCAGCCCTTTCCATCCTTGTTTGTGGTGGGGACTGCGGGAAGGCCGTGCTGGACGGACGGACAGAGGGACACGGAGCGCTCCGGGCGGCTGGCGGGCTGTGCGGGCTGTGCCTCGCTTGTCCGCAGTGGCCGGGAACTCCCTCTGTTGACTCCTCCTGAAGTTGCACCCCTTCATCCAGCGGTGTCCCTGGCTCTGGTAATAAATAGCACCTTCCGTAATGTCTGTAGCCCTCACTAAACCACAGACCGGACTGATTATTGCTGCTTTTGTAGCCTTTACAGAGCTGTTTTTATTTATAATTGCACCCCGCTGGTGTGTTCATAATGATTTTCCCGGCTGCGTCCCATGCGGTCCGGGGCTACAAAGCCACATTTTCATAGTAGCTGTTGTTGGTTTTAATCACTTGTTATTCGGATGATGTATTAATAGCAGTATCTCTGTGAAGCTTTAGAGTGTTTTCTTTTTCAAAACATTTACAATGAAAGCTAAGTGTTAGCCCTAATAAAACACGTGTTTCCTTTGGCTCCCTCCTCCAGCGATGAATCCAATTAACCGAGCGCTCCGAGCAGAGCCCGTCTCGCCCCGTCCCGTCCCGTCCCTCCCCAGAGCCCCTCCTGAACCTCTGATTTAAAGGTGTTTGGGACCCCAGCGGGAACAGGGGTGCTTGAAAGGCCCCTCGTGGTCGGAGGGGTGTGAGTTTGTAATTGCCCATGTGCAGACTGGGGGAGCCTGCAATAATCCAAACCGTGCTTTGCAGATGTTTGTTCGCGCCTCGTGATTCTCCTAAAACCCAAATAACCCCTCACACCTTCTTTCCCAGAGAGGGAGGGCAATGAGGATGGGTGGTTGATGCTCCTGGGATGAGAAACCACTGGTGAAACCAGAAATAAACCCAGAGTTGCTGCCTCTTGAGCATCCTGAGCCCGTGGGTGGGGAGGAGTGGGGCAGTGCTCTTTGTTTTAGCCATTTATGGGGGGGGAAACTCCCCCACAACAAAACGTATCTTTGCTGGAAGTGGTTTAAATGGAACACTTAACTCACTGGGGCCACTGCCTTTAATTTCATTCAGAAGGGGACTGTGAATGGACTCCTCACCCACTTCAAAAGGCCGTGGCAGCGTGTCCGCTGCGCTGCGGGTCATTCATGGACACTACAGGAGATGTGAAAACATCTGCTGGGTCCAGGCCTGCTCCTTTCAGTACAGTTACTCCCCTTGCTAATAATTGTCTGTGTTCTGTCATCTAGAAAGGGACTTTGTGTGCCTCCCAGGTATTCTAATGCTAATTTGTTTAGTTAAAAAGGAGAAGAGGCTAAACAGATGTGAACCATTTGGTTAGGTTGTAGTTCATTTGTTAGGAAGTGCAAAGGATTCTTGGCAGGATATTAAATATTACCTTGGCTGCTCACAAACACTTCATATTTCAAGAGAGGAAGGGAGGTAGGGACTGCACTCCATAAATCAGCCTTTTCAAAGAGACAGAAAAAGGCAAACATTTGATAAATCTGTGTCATTATACTTAGAGATCAAAGGGGGTTTTACATATGTATTTATGCAACTGGCAACCTAGGAGACAATAATAACAAACATAGATCTCTGACAGCTTTACAAAAATAAAAATTAGCCGGTTCTAATCTGTAATTATCTGGGAACTGTGCGAGGTAGGAGGTTGCTCACAGCGAGCTTGAAGTTGCTAATGCTGAGACGGTGAGCGAATGTCAAGTCATTCGAAAATACATTAGGAAGTTCCATGGGCAGGAGGTTGCCCAAGCCACTGGGTGGTAGCAGGGCATGGCCACTGCATCTGCAGCCCTGGTGTCATCCACAGAGCCCAAACAGGGCAGGCAGGAGTCACCAGAGCCAGGAGTCACCAGGGAAAGCAACATTTCCCCATATGCCTTGATGAAAATCATTCCTTTATGATGGTAATATGTAATAATAAAAATCATTCCTTTGTGATTTTCCAGCAGGTGATTTAGCAGGAGTCTACCTGAAGGATCCCTGAAAGCAGGGAGATTTCCATCCCTGGGCTGTCTCCAGGGTTACAGCTCTGTGTCTGGTACCTTCCACAGCCCCACATGGCATTGTTGGCCTGGGGAGCCCTGACACTATTCCCAGGGGTTGGTCCATTCTGTACAGCTCAATAAATAGAGAACTGGATCCAGAGGCTCAGGTAAGTCAGGGAAGAAGCCTGACAAGATCCCAGAAGAGGTTTGCGAGCAGCAGGAATAAGAGCAGGGCCAACAGGGGCTGCAGTGGGTATTGCTTTAATCCAGGACAGAATTTAGCAGAGGAGTTGAAACCTCTCCAGAAGCAGCAAGAGCCTTCACATCACCCAGAACACAAGGAGGAATCCAGTTGCGTTAAAATAATTCCACGGACAAAGCAATGCAGCCACAGAAATTAGAGAAGGAGAAGTAGCATTATGTCATCTCTCCTTTCCTTCTGGCCAGTCACTGGCCTGATTTCCTATTCTCTTGTGCTGGTTTAAAATGACTTCAGCAACTTGGTTTCTGCTTGTTCCCATGGGAAACTTCCACAGTCTATAGATTTCACTGGTAGGAAACTCTTCTTGACAGTCAGACTATATTTTCCTTTACTCAATTCCATCACATCACTCCTACTTACGCCTCCTCGGAGCACCCTAAACGCTCTTCTCCATTGAAGTCGGGGCAGTTATGTGAGCAGTAAATTTGGCCCGTGGCACTTGGAGAAATAGATATTAAAACCCCAGGGACGAATTAGGGAGCGAGGGGAGGGAGGGCAGTGGGGGAAAGGAAATGGTTTCAGGTTGAGAGAAACAAGATCTCCTCTTACATCTGTACAGTGGTGCTGCCCAGGGCCCCGGAGGGAGCACGCCTGGGACGCAGCACCAGGACACTGCAGGAGGCAATGACGTCCCTGGGATGTGCCTGGGGTGACCCTGGGGTGTCCCTGAGTGCTGGTGGGGTTACAGAGCCTCTTGAGGGCTCTAGGGCAGTATGTGGCACTTGGGCTTGGGTGCAAAGGGGTTGCATAAAGCCCTGGGCACTTGTCTTGCCCGTGGTTGAGCTGTTTTGAGTCCCAGGGCCTGTCACCCCCGGGGTGGCCCAGCCCCACTATTTGGGATGGTCACTGGCTGCTGGTCCAGCAGCCCTGACCCACAGAACACTCCCTGCAAGCTGTGCCTCCGTGGGCTAACATACATGTGTTCTTCAGGACAAAATCCCAAATGCCCTGGGCCCTTTCCCCCCAGCTCTCACCTCACTGTCGTGGCATCAATATGAGTCCAGCAGATGTGGGCAGGGATGGAGAGGAGGCTGCTGACAGACACACCAGATTTGTCCATCAGCAATCCTCAGCTCCCCTCTGCTCTGGAATAGCACAAGGTGCACTGCAAAGGGCATTCATGGCAGAGAGGAGGGGAGGGGTCTGCACCACAGATTTCTTAGGGGAGAAAAAGTGGAATAATGAAGTGCAGGACCATGGGACCCTGCAAGGGGGCAAGGGCTGGGACATGGACTCATGACTGAGGAACATCTCAGGGTGCTGCAATAAGGACAAAACCCTGTTATAGACACATGTGGATGGAAGAGGACACATGAAAACATCCAGAAGCCCCACACCAAAGCCCTACATCTCAGTGTGCTGGGTGCTGTATGTTCCCCAAAAGGGGGTGGTGTTGGCTGGTCACCTCGTCTCTGATCAGGTCACTGCAGGGTTACACACTCCAGATTGCCTCCTTTTCCCATCATCATGCACTTGATTAACACCATGAAATGGCAAATTACTTTTCTCCAAGCACAGCTATGACCAAACTGCATCCTGTCTGGATTGGGACCAACAGCACCCTGGCTTGATTTTTGGGTACCTGCTCCTGTTTGTCACCCCAGCAGGACAAGTTCCTGCAGATCTTTAAAGAGCTGTGTGTGAAGTCTTTGTCCTTCAAACATGTGGATTTTCTAACTGGGAAGAGAAAAAGCAACAAGGGAGAACTCAGCATCAGGCCAGCAGGACAGGATCAGCACTGGGAACTGCTGCCTCATGTCCGACTCCAAAAAGCACCAGAAAGCACATGGCTGCAGGGGTGGGTGTTGGTGAGGTGAGGTGAGCCCACAGAGCTGCCCCTTCCTCTGTCTTGCTGAGGATTTGATCACAGAATGGTTTGGGTTGGAAGGGACCTCAAAGCTCATCTCATCCCAACCCCTGCCTTGGGCAGGGACACCTTCCACTCTCCCAGGTTGCTGCAAGTCTCATCCAACCCAGTCTTGAATACTTGCAGGGTTGGGGCAGCCACAGCTTCTCTGGCAACCATCTTCTCTGACTGAAGGTGTTCTGGGTTCTCTGCTTTCTGCCCTGATTGAACAAGTGTGTTTTGCACCCTCCAGGCCCATCTCAGCAGTGTTCCACTAAGTGCCACCATGACCCCTTGTCAGGAGCTGCACTTTCCCAGTGCTGTCTGTGTAATCAATCAATCAATCAGTCATCAAGAAATAGGATCTGGAGACTGTACCCATGCAGCTCAATTAGTTATTGATTAACCAGCCAACCAGCAGGACAACCACTCTTATGATTGCAGGGCACAGAGCAAACCCAGCTGTGCATTTCTGTTCCCCTGCCCTTCTAACCCTGTTTCTTCAGGAGGTTTATGCACACGTTCTCCTGCCACAGCTGCTGCATGTGGGATGTTAAATGAATTTTGGGAGCCAAGAGTAGGTGCTGGGCCTGGCTGGAGCCCTCTCTCAATGTGGCAGTAGATACAGAGGAGACCTGTGCCCTGCCCAGCAGCCTGTGGGTCATTCACCCACAGCTGGACACAGTGGGTCAGTCTGGAGGATGGAACCACAACTGGTTCCCAACCTGCTTGCCAAAACCTCCCTCACCCACCCCCCCTGCTCCAGGGTGAGCTCAGCCCTCCTCCTGATCTACCTTTCTTTGGATGCTGTTTCTGATCACTGACTTGCCATTCCTGGGGAAAAAACTCCTGACGTCCAACTGTTGAAGATACAATTACAGTAAAACCTATCTTGGGGCTATTTTTCTTAAAAAGCCAATCCAACTTTTACAAGCTACAGCTGACATATATTAAAGGCTTAAACCAAACTTTCCGTGACATTTTGTTGATGTTACCCTGGCTGGTGCTGGTGGATGTAAGGAACAAGGAGAATTATTCCATCTGAAGGGTTTCCCTCTTAGCTCATGGGTGTAGGAATGTGCAGTGGAGCAACCTGTGCGTGGAAGCTGCAGGTTTTGTGTTTGGAATTGCACAAAACATTGAGTGCAGAGGTGAAGAAACCTGGGGGCAGGAGAGGCAGCCTGTGTCACCCGTGGAAGGGTTGCTGCCCACAGCTGTGATTCATGCATTGCCTGGAACTGTCCTCTTTAATTCCCTTCACAATTACCCGTCTGGGCCAGCTGGCACAGCTCTGCCAGCACACACAGGGAAACTGGGAAGCAACTCCTCCTGCCACTGCACTTCGGCTCTGCTTGGTTGGGATCACCCTTCACACCACAGAGAGCCCAGCAGTGCTGTCTATTTTCTCTCACAGCAGAGGGATTCTTTGGAATTGTTTGCTGTTGACTCTGCAGCTGAAGTACAAAAGTTCTCCTTGCATCATCCCAAAATCTGCTTTGCAAATACCTGGTCCTGGGAAGGATGGGGGCCAGTGACACCAGAACTGGTGGCCCAAGCTCTGTGTTAACCCACTGAGCTGCTTTTAGAGAAGTCGTACACTTCTCAGGGTCTTATTTATCTTATTTTCCTTTATTTCCCCTCAATCTTTATTTTTCCTCCTTGAAAAAGCAACTCATCAAAAGAGTGGGTAAAACACTGAATCACAGAATGGTTCGGGTTGGGAGGGACCTCAAATGCCATCCATGGAAATCCCTTGCCGTGGGCAGGGACACCTTCAACTAAACCAGGTTACTCCGTGCCCTTTCCAGCCTGGCTCTGAAAACTTCCAGGGCATCCACAGCTTCTCTGGGCAATGATCGAGCACCTCATTGTAAAAAATCTCTTCCTGATACCTATTCTGCCCTCCATCAGTTTAAAAATATTATTCCTTGTCTCTGCCAAGAAGTTTTCCCCCACTTTCCTTAGGTGCTGAAAGGCGGCAACAGGGTCTCCCCGGCGACCTTATTATCCCAGTATATTGGGAATAAGGAGGAGGAAAAAGTGACTGAGTTGCCGCCAACACCGTGACGCCCCAGCTGGCGATTCCCTGCAGCCCTGGGGGGACAGAGAGCGGGGAATGCACAGCACACAGCCCTCGGCGGGATTCACCCCGTGCGGACCCAGCGGCAGCCCCGGGACGGCGGCGGCGCACCGACCCAGCCCCCGACGGTGCGTCCCTCCCCGCGCACCAACCAATGAGTGTCATCCCTCTCCTGCTTCTCCCCTCCCCGTCTCATTATGCACCGCCGTGTGTCTTGTGATAGGCTGCCGGGTTTCTCCGCCGTCCCCGCCGCCGTGTCCGCTCCCGCCGCTGCCTTCGCTGCGCTGCGGCGGCGGAGCGTGCGCTGGGCGGGCGGCAGCGCGGCACACGGCGAGAGAGGCGCTGGGGCCGTTGCTGAGCCCCCACGGGTGCCATGAGGCGCCGGCGCAGAGCCGAGCCCGAGCCGGCCGGGCCTCCAGCATGCATCCCGGCGCACGCCCGGCGGCACATGGGGCAGCCGCCTGAACCGCTGCACTCGATGTCCCGTCGCGCTGCCGCCCGCTGAACAGCGGAGCTGCTGCTGCTCTTCGATCATGCTCTTCCTCTGGCTCTACATGTTCTACTTCGTGCGCCTGTGGTTCTGGTGGCCTGCGCCTGGCTGGGCGCCCGCGGCTCTCGCCGCAGCCGCCCCGCGCCGCCCCGGACGGGGGAGCCGGGGCGAGGAGAGCAGCACTGGAGGAGCACGAGGCAGCGCCCGACGCCCGCCAGCCCCAATCTCCAGCTGTCTTAAACGCTCCGGCACCAAGCGCTGCCTGCGAGCCTCATCATCGGCGTCAAGAAAGGGGGACGCGGGCGCATGCTGGAGTTCCTGCGGCGTGCACCCGCACGTTGCGCGCCGGTGGCGCGCAGAGCCCCACTTCTTCGACCGCAACTACGAGCGGGGACTCGCCTGGTACAGGTACGGGACGGGGGGCGGGGGGTGCCCCTGTCCCGCCCTGGCCGCCCCGGTGCGGGGGTGCGGGCTCCGGAGCAGCTCGGGGAGCGCCCGGGGCCGAGTCCACTCAGTGCCCACCCCAGAAAAAAACAACCCCTCAAAAATATAATCAACCCAGCGCGCAGCTTGCGCTCCCCGTTAGTCCAGGCGGCGGCGGGCTTGAAGCGATCCACACCGTGTTTGATTCTTATATGAAGGTTAAATATCAGTTTAATATTGTTAAACGCTCTTATTCCGCCGTGCTTCCAGGGCTTTTGCTGGAGCGGTTATTTGTCCTCCAGCTCGGGGTGTTGCTTGGGAATGAGTGGTGTCCCAACCGCGCCGGCACGGCGAGGCGAGGCCGCAATTTGAGGGGATTGACCCGTTTGGGTTTTTTTTTACCCGGTTGGGGGGAGGTTGACCTGGTGTTCTTTTTTTTTTATTATTTTTTGTTTTGGATTTTTTTTTTAACCAGTTTGGAGGGCATTGACATGCTTGGGGATTTTTTTTAAGGCGTTCGGAGGGTTTTCGACCCGTCCCGGGAGCGCAGCCGCAGCCAGATAAAACTTCCTCACTCCCTCCCCGCTCTCCGTCCCCGTTAACTTTCTCCTACCCCGCAATCATCTCCGGATCGATGGCCCGGGGTCGCGATCGCCCGCCCGGCGCGGGGCTGCGGCCGCGGGGGGGAACGGGCGCGTCGGGGACGGGACGAACCCTTTGGCCTGGGAGAAAATTATAAATCCCTGGCTCTCATCCTGCAAGGATGGATGCCGTTCCCAGTGGTTTCGCGAGGAGCAGCCCCGTGAGGGGTGTCCGTGTGCCGATGGGCTCGGCGGAGCGGGAGGCGGTGGGTGCGGAGCAGAAGCGCTGTCGGGCACCGAGCGCGGGGCGAGCCGCGTTTCGGTGTCTTTTCATCCCCTTTCCGATTGAAGTTCCTTTATCGGGAATATTTTGAATATGTCTTTCTACTGAGTGTTTACAGGAATGCTAAAGGAGCAGAGATGGAAACTTTGAAGCCAGATGGGAGCTGTGAAGTTGCGAATTGTAACCTCTTTGTAGTCTTGAAACTCCCACCCGGCAAGTCCGATTAGCTTTATGTCTCTTTTTTTCAATGTTGCCATCCCTCAGCAGTTAGTGAAATGAGTGCAGGATAAGATCTGGCGAGGAGGAAGTCGTTTTTGAAAGCTGTTTTCGTTTTAGGAAATTCTGTCAGTTTGGTGGAGGATGCAGTGCGTGGTCCCACAGCGACCCAGATGAAACCTTTATAAATCCAGTTGGGTTTAAAAAAGTGATAATCTCGCGTTTTGAAGGAGAACTTGCATATAACAGACCAGAAGACCTGTCAGGATTTATTAGCAAAATGGTGTTGTACGTGTTGAACTCTGTTTTTAATTAGGCACCTAAATTAGACCATAAAATGGTTGATTAATCTTTTACAAGTAAGAGGTGGAAGGGGAGAAGGAGAGAATAATGCTTATGATCACGTTCATCTGTTATCCCAGAGGCAGTGGGCAAAAGTCAATATTTAAAGGATACACATTATTTTTAAATTTGGACAACAGGTATCAAAGTTGTGTTTAACTTATTAAAGTTTCCTCTTCTCAGCTGCTGAATTTTAAGCGGAGTGGGCCCTATCCCTGCAAACACATTGCAGTTTCTCGATAGTATTTTTGCTGTTTTAGCTGAAATACAGCAAATCTTGGGATCTAAACGATGATATTCCCGAGCAGCCAGTGCAAGTGATGCTGAAAGTCTTGAAATCACTGGAGTGTGATTCACCCCAGGACGGGAGCGTGTCTGGCTGTCTGTGGGACAGGGACCAGGGTCGATTGGGGGGGACTAAACAATGCAAAATACACGGGGGAGGATGAAAACAACAGACAAGCTGTAATATATTGTGCATTATTTCTAACTCAATTAGAATTAGATGCAGAAGTTTGTTCCTATAAATTTTGGCATTTAAAAATCTGTTCCTGTCTAGTAGTAACTCCAAACTCCCACTGACTTCAGCGAATCTTGGCTTCTCAGCCCTCCTCAAGAACATGCTTATTTCTCCCAGCCCTAATGAGACTTTTATTTATTATCTTAATGTCAATAAGGAGATATGTTTGTATTTTCTTGTTGATGGCCCAATAAAATCGTATTAAAGGTGCCATAGAAATTCAGTGGTGCCAGTGTCACACAGTGAGCTGGGCAAGCTTCGCCTCTGTTTTTCAGATACTTTTGCACAAATCAACTGAACTTTGGAACTGGGGGAGTTACTGTGTCCTCAGCACCCTGTGTGTTCAGTGTAAATCCAATTGCCTGCCTTTGAAATTATAAAGATTTTTAACCAGTTTTTGACCCCCATCTCATTAAAAGTGTATTTTAGTCAGCTGGCTAAATTTGATCATATCCATTAGGAGTTTTTGTTTGTTTATTTAAGTTGTTCCTGCCATCCAAAATCTGCTTTTCCAGATTCCCAAGATGCATAAGGCATCACAAATTTGCTTATTTAGCTTGATGAATTCTTATTTTTGGAAATACTTGCAATTAATCATGTTTGTGTTAACCACTGATCTCTGTCTCAAGTTTTCATCTATAGAAAATAACTTCTGAAGGCGGGAACGCAAAGTTTTTCCTTGCTCCATTTTCTGTCAAGTGAAATGAAATCTGTTGGTTTGTTTCCTTTGTGTGGAAGGCAAAACAGCATCAGGTGGTGCTGACCACCATTCCTGAAAAGCAGAGGGAAAAGAGGGGAAAAATTACATTGTTTTTTTCAATAGTGATATAACTAAAATTTAGTGAAAATAACTTCTGTCCGCACATTGCTGAGTTTGCACCCAGTAATGTTTTAA
>NW_021939798.1:3041505-3045925 GCF_001715985.3 Manacus vitellinus | reverse complement strand
TGCTGGTGCTTTGTCTTCCTGCTCTTGCTAAGTTGCCTTAGTTCATTCTCCTTAGTGAGACTGGGTGGTTTGGGTCAGCAGGATCAGGCCCCGAGGTCTGGTGGCGTGCGATAAACTGCTTCAAATGTGCCTTTCTCAGACTTCCAAATCACCTAAATGACACTGGGGACCTTAATGTGCAAAGAGCTGCTTCACAGCACCTCCTGAATCAGGAGAAACTTCCTCATTTTTTTATTTTTTATTTTTCCCTGGGAGCCTCCCTTTTCTCCCCAAGGACAGTGTAGGGATGCGATCTGCTTGCAACGGGCCAGGCCGTGAGCAAGGGAAGAGTCACGAAATGATGGTTAAAATTGAGGGTGAAAGCCTTGCTGTGCTAAATCTTGAGCAAGGCAGGGTTTGGCCCTTGTGTTTGGTCAGTCTCTATAATCTCAACTTTGGGGAGGGTTTAATCCCTGCTGTTTGATTGCCACTGCCACTTCGCTTCCCGGCGGGACACGGACCCGGAGCGCGGGCACGGCCGGGTGCTTGCAAAACTCAACGGGTTGGTTTCCGCTGACTGTCACAAGCTTAGCTGGCCCCAGGAAGTTTGAGAACAGCCCTCTTTCTCCCAACTGGACTTTGGGTGCAAATGACAGCATCTGAGCAAAGACCAGTTCCTCCAGTGCATTCCTGTGAGCTGCGCTGGGCTGGAACGAGCGTGTCCTAAAGGACAGTTGCGTTCTCTGGGATGGTTTTGCCGAACAACTTTGCCTTTGAGATTTTTGTTTTCTTGATGTAAAAAAAAAAAAAAAAAAATCAACTATTGGCCTTAAACTGTGTTGTGCTTAAGCAAGTGGGGACTTTTAGTGGTCCCCTCCAAACCTACACAGAGCTCAGTGCCCCCTTGGCCGTTGCAGCGGCTCCCCACGATGTGTCTCAACCGCTGGGTGACGTCGGGAAGAAAATGGCCCCAAAAAAGAAGGGCTGGGCTGCTAAAATCAGTCAGCAAGGCCCTTGTGTTTGCATGGGATCATTCCTCCAGATCTGAGGAGGGTTGAGTTGTTCAAACAGATGGCAAAGATTATTCGTGTTGCTGGGGTTTCAGTGCACTGCTCTGTTTCAAGCATGTTGCCCGATATGACGCACGTGACAAGTTCTTCCCAGCACGACGCTGGGGGGGGGGGACGACATTGTCTGCCCTGCTCGGGTTTCATGGCCTCACCTGTCGAGCTGCTGAACTTTTCAAAGTTGCCCAAGCGTTGGGGGTGACGGATGCGGGTGGTGGATCTGCCTGGCTAATCGTGTTAGCCCGGCCCTGCCGGGGAGCGCTGCGCTCCTTGGCATGAAAACGATGGGAATGAAAACCCACGGGCTCAGCTCTGGGGTTGGGATTTATGATTTTTTTTTTTTTTTTTCTTTTCAAGTGGGCCATGGCAGATGTCTGTAACACACACCAAGCTATGGATATCTCAAGGCACTTCTAGTCAAGGCTTTGTTTTCAAAAGCATCCAGCAAGCCGCGGCCGCGGTGGCTATAAAAACCCTACCCAGAGCACCATTCTTTGGAGCTGTATTTCCAAGCTGCCTGATGATGGGATTGTCCTACCTTCAGGCCTCTCTTGCTGAGCTGCTCTGTTCACCTGAGCCTGGGTTTGGGGCTATTAATCCACCCTAAGTAGGAAGAAGTCTAATTTAGTGATCGTTCAGCATGAGATTCGTGTCTCCTGGTGGTGTGACCATGGGTGATCAATGGGTTCAGGGGATAATGAATGGGCCAGGGCTGTGTGGGATGGGTGACATATGGGCTCAAAGAACAACAAATAGCAGGGCACATTGTTTCAGTGCTGTAATTAGGGGGTCAGGGGCTATCGGCTGCTACCTGTTGTCACCATGTGGTGCGTGAGGAGGGGCTGGAGCAGAGGCTTCTCCCTTGGTTTGTGTGAGATGACTAAGAGCTGTGCTGGGTCCTGACTTGCTGCTGATGACTGTACCGGGGCTTGCCCAAGCCATGGCAATTCCAGGGCTTTCAGCAGCTCTCTGTGTGTTTAATTAGCTCAGAGAAGCACCGTGTGCTTTTTAAAGGCGCTCGGCCCAGTGGCAGCCAGAGGGCAAGAGAGTAAATGGACCTTATCCTGGCTTTCTTAATGGAAACAAGGAGTCCTGCGATGAAACATATTGATTATCAGCAGGCTCAGAGGGAAGGGGGGGAGAATTTGGGACAGGGGTTTACTGGTGGTATAACTTTGCCATCAGGAAGTTGCTCCCAGTCTGGAGGTGGCTGCAAGGTGCCCAGAGACAAGTCAGGAAGGGCATCACATCCTGCTGGGTGTCAGACAAGAGGCAGAAGTGGAAAGTCCCTCTGTCTTGAGCATCTCTCCACCTGGGAATGGTAAAGGCTCCTCAGCTGTGTTTGCAGTGGACCTTAGTTCATTCATAAAAGTGATAGGAAGGAGACAACCCTCCCTGGTGCCACACTCTGAAGACCGAGGAGGAAAATGGACTCGGTGATGGTGATGTAACACGTGGTGCTCTGATACTGGGAGGTGAGGAGGGGCTTGTAGGAACTGTGACCCGCCTTGCTTGGCTGCCCAACCTTTCCTCCTGGCTCTATGGCCACAGGAGTCACACAGACAGGATCAGAAACTTGGGAGTTTGGGGCTTTAGAAAATGTTGATGAGAATGTTAGAGGAAAATAGGTGTACAAGAGTGCTGCTGGCAGAAGACCTCACACTGATTTCCAGTAAAAGAATAATTCCATTTTTTAATTTTTTTTTTCTGTCAAAATATGTGAGCATGGCAGTGCCCTGCCACATGGTGGCTGGGAGAACTTTATTTAGAGAAAAATAATGCCAGGTTCTGCTAAATGCTTTACATCTGTGTTAACCTCCTCGGGAACGCCCTGGAACTACCCTGCTTCAACAGCACTGCAGTTTTCTCCACTCCCTACAGAAAAGGGAATGAGGAAGGACATCTCTACAGAGGGATGCTGTGACTTAGCAGTGGCATCAAGGGACTCGAGGCTCAATTTGGCAGCAGGTCTGACCCAGAATTTAATTTGCAGCCAGTCTGGGGTGCAGGACCACGTGTGGCTCATCCTGCCCTCAATGTGGCTTGTACAGAGTCACCCACAGAGCCTGGCTTTGCTAAACCCTGCTGGGGGCAGGGGGGTGGCCCTCCCTCATCCTGGCCTTCTTGTGAGTCTTGTGCTGCTAAAATTCCTTAAGCCAGAGCTGTTGTCTGGCCAGTCCTCTCTGCTGGTGCTGCTGGGGATTTCTGTGAATCCACCAAAGTGGCTGGTTTGTAATAAAAGTGAGCAGTTGTAACCTCTCCCTGGAGCTGGCACAGCCTCTCCCCTCCGGTGTGTGTTCCTGGCAGCGCAGCAGGCAGCTCTTCCAGAACAGAGTGGGAATTGTGCAAGGGCTTTCATTTTATATGCTGATGTATAACATTATAGGTGGATGTATGTATTTTATAGATCCTTCCTGAAGGTGAACTCAAGGCCAAATCCTGCACTGCCACAAGCATGGGCTGAGAGTACTGAATATGGCTGCAGTAAAAACCCCAACTCCCTTTAAAAGACACACTTTTCACACAGGAACTTTGCTGTGATGAAAAGATGAGTCCTCAGCAGTGTGCAGTGGCAGAGAGAGAACCAGGTCCCCAAAAGTGGCCGTGTTTAATGCAGTTCAAAACTCTACCAGGGGAAGGGCTCCAGGATCAGGCCCTCGGTGTGCATCCATGTGACTGTGAGTGCAGAAAGTGTCCCCACAGAAGCCAAAATCCATTACAATGATTAACTTCAATAAAGCAGCTCGACAAGCTTTCTATTAAAGCCTTGAGCTCACAGTGTCTCTGAGCATGGAACACAAACTTGCCTTAAAACGTGAAAGTCTGTGAAGTGCAGGCGAGCGAAGGAAATCTTTAGAAATTTGTTGATCCGGTAAAAGAAAAATTAAACGTGAGAAAAGCTTTGCTCTGGGGTTAAATTGCGTTTATATTTTTGATTCGGAGCAGGGTCCGGGGGCTGCAGCGCTGGCTGGGCTCGGAGATCCTCCCGTCACTAGGGGGAGGACGAAACCCCGGCGTCTTACTCACAGAGCGTTTTGCTGCTTCACGGAGCTATTAAATATTTGTTTAAAAACTGGCAAGGCCTGCAGCTTTGGCATGCCTTCGGTTTGTTTTTCTAAAGGTGCATTAGGCTTGGAGGGAAGGCAGGAGGTGTTGGAGTAAACAGGAGGTGTGTCCCAGCCCTCGGTCCCGGTTGGACGTGGGGCTGGGAATGCTGTTAGTGAACCTGAATTGCAGCGGGCCCCCGTGACTCTGCTCTGCCCCGTGTCTCTGCATGTTGGAGAGAACGTGATGCCTCTCACAGAGGTGCTGAGCCTCTGCTCTGACCCCCTGCGCGCACCTCTGGTGACACAGTCAGTGAATTGTGCCGGGTC
>NW_021939798.1:3022947-3040542 GCF_001715985.3 Manacus vitellinus | reverse complement strand
AAAACCATAGGGCAGAGCAGGGGCTGCTCGATGGATTCCCCTCGCCCGGTTCGCCCATCAAACCCACTCCTCTTGCTGGTGGGGGAGGGCAGGACACGTGCGGAGCCTCTGCCCTGCCAGTCCAGATCGCTCCGTCATTTCTCTCTGCCGTGGTGCCTGATGCTGGGAATGATCCAGTGCTGGGAATAATCCAGTGCTGGGAATAATCCAATGCTGGGAATAGCTGCTGGGATTTGCCTTCAGCAACAGGCGTTCCAAAGCTCCTGTTGCTCTCAGACTCAGCACAGCAAGAGCTGAGCTGCCCGGTTTCTTCCCCACCACGGCGGTGGGGAAACTTCAGCGAGGGGTTCAGAACCTCCCCAAAAGCACATCTGTGGGGGGTTTGCAGCATGGGTGTGGAAGAATAAGCTGGGCTAGGTTTCCTGGAAGGGCTACAACAACTTAAAGTTTGTAATGAGGCTTGAAACTAAACCCAAACCATCGCTTGCCTTGCGACTCCTGGGGAGCTGAGATTTGTATAGGATCAAAAATGATGCTTTTTTTTTTAATTGTCTCTTGCATCCATCTGAAATTGGTCAAAAGTCACTCCAAACCCCCTAAGTAAACATTTAGGGATAACATTTGTTTAAATGCTGGGTTAATTTCAATGTAGCTGGAGAAACAGCTCGGGGAAAGTTAAAAATCACATTTCTTAATCAAGCATAGGTGATAATGTGATGTTGAGGCCATTGGAGAAGAGCAGAGCACCTTCCAGCACTTCCAGATCAGCCCAACTTTTGTAGTAGGGGCACATGCCTGCCACGAACCCATCAGCAAAGTCTGACCCTTGGCTTTGCACAGGGAAAATCCTTGGAAAACAGAGCAGATCCCACATCTGTCTCTGGGAGCTGTGGGGGAGTGAGCATTAGCACTGCCCATGCTTGCTCTGAGGCCACTCCTGCTGCTTCCCAGACCTCCTCCTCGTGCACATCCAGTTGACTGAGGGCCACCAGTAGGGATGGGGACTGGTGGGAGGGGGTGCCCAGGGTGGTGGGCTCCGGGGGAGGTAATGCAGGTTGTCCATCTCCAGCATCCCTGGCTCTCCCAGGCAGAGCTGGCTGGTCTCACTCTCCAAACCCCAGGCTGGATCTACATCCAGGGGATGGAGGCAGAGAGAAAAGACTTTGTGAGGGCTCACAATGGGGTCCCCAGTGGGTTCAGCCCGGGTCAGAGGGGGCTGGGCTGTCCCTTTGGGAACCCAAGGGTGCAGAGATCAGAGGTGGAGGTGAGTCAATTACAATCCACGTTGGGTTCATCCATATGTTTGGGTATTTGAAAGGCTTCAATGGTCACCCATTTTATATCTCTTATGCCCATTGATTTGTTAATCTGACACTTGGTTTCATCTGAATAACAATAGCTGTCATTCAGAGCCCTCAGTGTTCAGGGGAAAGTCATTTCACTTGGGTTGTGCTCCAAGGCCTTGGCAGACCAGCCCACTGTGCTCTTTATGTGGAAGGGCTCAAAGGACTTGGGGATAATTCAGCCCCATGCAGGCTCTGGAAGGAAATCAGCTCTTAGTGGAAGCTGGGTGGGATGCTGAAAGCTGGTGATGGGTTTTGACACTTGTAGCTTTGCTCCCTAAGGTGCTTCCTGGTTGTCACCAGTGGACCTGCAGTGTGTGGGGTGTGAGGAGGTGGGCAGGGTTACACACAGAGACAAGCCAAGCAGCCAGGAGTGGGAAGCAGGCATGGAGAGCCCTCAGATACTGGCTGAGTGCTCTGGACTAGATCAAATCATTGGTATGGCCAAGTGAAGTCTCTAATTATGTGAATACCTTTTTAATGAGCAGCAGTGCTTTGCATCTGTTGTACTTGCAGCAGAGCATCTCCACCAGCTGAGCCTGCTCTTTAAAGAGCTCCTGACTGTGTTTCGTGGACTGTTTGTGACCACGTCATGAGCCCACGTAATGACTGGGGCAGGAAGGGAGTCTGCAGACAGACCTGCTCCTTCTTGTTTCCCTAATTGGTGCCTGTCTCCCTCCCTTGCTGGGAATTTCTCTCCTTCCCAAGCCTGGTTGGGTTCCTTCTGCTCTACCCTGAGCCCTGCAGCGTCACTGGGGACCCATCTTGAGATGTGGTGGCACCACAAACCTGCAGCTTGATTGCCTCAATGGGCACGATGTTTTTTTAATCCTGGAACTTAATTTTGTGTCTTTGTGGAGTGTAAAAAGGAGGGGAGAGAATCAGGATGTTCATCCTGGCCTGACTGGAGATGTTGGGTTAAAAATCCCATTCTGGACAAATATCTTACTGCTCTGTTTACCACAGAGAGATCTTAATTTCCAGTGCCACTCCTTTATGAGTGCAAATCACAAATCCATTAACAAATGAGTTGAGGTGACAATCCCATTTGTGTTCAAATGCATTTAGGGATCAGCACTGAGAGGATCACCAGTGTATTAATTTGCCAGGCCTTTTGTTCCAGGGGGTGGCAAATATAGCTCATCCCAAGGGGGGTCACACTGACCGGGACAGTGTCCAGATTACTGATGGTTCGGGATGGGGTTGGTGCCACCCCTCCCTTTTGGGAAGGAAGTGGGAGATTTTAAGGAGTTAACTGGGTGGCTCAGCTGGGAATAAAATCCTAAACCAATTTTAAAGTCTTGACCCAGTTGATGGGATGCTGGGGGTGATGAGCAGCTGGTGAGTACAGGACAGGCTTGGTTCCTTGGGCACCTTCCCGTGCAGCTGGTCCTGGGTTTGTTCTTCACTGGCCACTGGGAAGGTGACCCATCCTCTGGCAGTGAGAGAGGGCATCCCCTTCCCTTTACAGCAGCTGAGGAGGAGCCTCAGTGCTGCGTGGTCTTGTGGCTGGTTTGGGTGTTGTTGCTGAAGAGGCAGGTGGAGTCATGCAGCTGAGGTTTGGCAGTGCTTGGCCTGTCTTAGGAACACAGATTTGTGACCAGAAGGGGCAGAAAAAATTATAACTTTCTTTTTCCATGGTGCAAATGGAAAGCTGGAGACTTTCTGAGCTGATGTCTCAAAAGTCTCTGCTGTTCAGACGGTGCTGGATGCCCAGAGGATCCCTTTAGGTGTAGAAGGTGGATTCCTGGAGATCCTACACAGCTTTTTTTGAGGACCTGTAGATGTAAATGTGTCTCAAGGTTTGTGTCAAGCCTGCCCTGGCCCTGCCACCTCGTGAGCTGCCTTTCCATATGCTGTGGAGGAGCTGGTGGGCTCTGGTTCAGACTTCACATGGAAGATGCTCGAGGGGTTCTCAGTGCCCAGAGGAAAGTGCTGCTGGGTCAATAAAGTCCCTACTCCCCTCCCTGTATTGTTATGCCCATGGTGTGGAAGAGGAGCAGGAGCACAGCTGTCATCAGTCCCTTTTGGGGGTCTAGACAGTAGTTTAAGCCCCCCCTTTGCCATGTCTTACCCCAAGGGCAGGTGAATCCCCGGGAATGCTCCCCCTGCATTGATTATGATCCAAGGGGTGCAAGCCAGGGTGTCACTCAGAGCAGAAAGGGGCTCTGGGGCTTATCAGGAGGCTTTTTCAGAGCAGGAAGGCTGGGCTTGATTAGCAGAAATGTGTGTCAAGGTGGCAAACAAAGTCCTCCCTGTGCAAAGGCTGGGCCACTCGTGCTGGTGTTTAACAAAGGGAGGCTTTATCAGCCTGACTCCTTACCTGCCCATGCAGGCACAGGATTAGGGCATTTGTTTGGTGTGGGAAAAACACAAAAGACCTCTCAGCAGGGCTGTGATTTATGGATGTGGCATTAGGGGAACGTGGGCCTGCCTGTGTCTTGCTGGGTTGGTTTTGTTTGGTGCCTGTTGACTTGTGCAGCATTTCTGGGGGGTTTGCTCTTTGCTTTCTGGGTAGGGTTGGGTTTTTTTTCCCCCTGCCTTCCAGCAGAATTGGAGCAGGTGAAATGTGGTGGCTTGGCAGTGCCCCAGGGAAGAGGGAGAGCCTGGGAAGGGACACTGAAGTTCATCTCCTTGTAGTGCTCTCCTGGGTGGAAATTTGTTAGGTGGTCCTGAGTTCCTGAGTGTTCAGCCACGGTGGACCAGGGTTGGCCTCCCACATCCAGCTGCTCTTGGTGGCTGGAGAGAGGCTGCTGCCATGGTCACTGCATGAAACTTCACCAGCAAGTTAATTTATAAGTATATGCCATAAAAATCTATATGCATATATGGGCCCCCACCCCAGGATGGCTCCAACTGGGGGTTGACCTCTGCTGAAATCCCAGTTGAAACTGGGAAGCTTCCTTATTGCAGCATGGCTGCAGAAACACTGGGAGGCTGCACAGCTGCCTTGCAGACAACTTGGGGTGCATGAAGGGACCATCTCCCCTGCATTGGTTACACCAGATGTGCCCTTTGGGTCCAAACTGAGGTGTGTTCTGCTCACTGGGCTCCCCAGCACCAACGCAGGCACAAGGGGTTGCTGGAGAAGGGCCTTGAAGAGCAGGTACTGCAGGGGTGAGGCAGGTGGGATAGCATCCCATGGGCCACCTGCATCAGGAACAGCTCCTGGTGTCCCAGCCAGGGGCAGGAGCCCCAGTGTGACAGGCCATGAGCCAGGAGGAGGCTTTGCTCCATGTACGGGGGGGGGGGGGGGGTTTGGGGGGGGGGGGGTGATTTGGCTCTTTGGCTCTTGGTTTGGGCATCTAATTCTTGAAACAGCCGGTGCTTCTGGGACAAGAGCAGGAAGCCAACAGGCTGTACCCTGGCTGCAGTGCCAGCTCTGTGCACCCCAGCTTCTGCCTGCCCCACATCCCAGATCCCCACAGCCCTGGGGTTGAACCCCACGGAGATGGCTCCCTTTGCTGCAAGGAAACATTTTCCCAAGGCCTACAAGGAGGAGAGGTGTCTTAGAGACCAGCGAGGAGCAGTGCCTGGGGGGCTTAACATCTCTGAGAGGATTAGTGCCCTTGCTGCAATTAAGAGAGCAAATTGGTGGGTGTGGGAGACGTTTGGGGCTACAGACTCAGTGCTGGGATGGCTGAACACGCTGCCAGCACGGGCTGGTGCTCCTGCTGCTACCAGATGGTTGTGTCTGAGCCTTGGTGGCAGGGCAGGGGCCAGAGGGAAGAGGCTGCAGTGGGCACTGGTGCCACTTGGAGGTGGCTGAGCAGTTACTGCGTGGCAAGAGAGCTGACAGTGAGTGGTGGGCTTTGATGGGGACCTGTGAGAAGAGCCCAGTTGTTCTCCTGATGGAGCTGAAGCCAAACCCCTGAGATCAGTGTTATTAGTCCCACATTCCACAGTCTGTTCACCTGGGTAGCATGGATGTGTTTTGGGTGCCCCACCAGCTATGGTTTCTTTATCTGCTTTTAAGCCTCTTCCAAGCCAGGCTTCCTTTGCTCAGGCCTACTCTGAGGTAGCAAAAGCCTTGCAAGGGCTGTATTTTGGGGTTTGCCTTTTTTATTTATTTCCACTGTTAAACCATTAACTCCAGACCTCGACTCTCTTTGCTTTGCTGGGTTTTTTTCTGGGCAGG
Source organism: Manacus vitellinus (assembly GCF_001715985.3). Lineage (NCBI taxonomy): Eukaryota > Metazoa > Chordata > Aves > Passeriformes > Pipridae > Manacus > Manacus vitellinus. The sequence goes on along the minus strand of NW_021939798.1, from coordinate 3,035,061 downwards.
GACATTCTGTGCCTGCTGAGCCAGTCCAAGCTCAGCAGATACTTGTTCCAGCTTCCCATGAGGGCAGAATTGGTGCTACCCAAGTAAACCTGAGTTCAGGAATTCACACTTCTGGTGCAAGGATGTGTTAAACCAGTGCTGTCCAAGAGGCTTTGAGAGCAGAGCTTTGTCTTGCAATGAATCCATAAGTGGATCTATCAAATCTTTGTGTAGTAGGAGTTTAGTACATGTAATTTTAACTGTAGGTAGGAGTGTACTACATGTAATTTTAACTGTAGGCTATAAATTTTGGAGGGAGGAGAAGTTGCTGGTCTTTCTGGTCCTGATAGAGTAAGAGGCAGAGGCAGTCCAGAGAATTTATTTTTTCCCCAGGAGTGAGTTGTGAGCACTGAAATCTCTGCAGATGCCTAAAATTCTTCCTCTCTCCTCCCTTTCAGGCTGTTGTCTGTTTAATTTATTAGGAAAAATGTTTCTACTGCTTTACAGTAAACTCTTGGACACCGTGACAGTAATCCTGGCTTCTTCCAGTCCTGCCTGGGCACGACTCTGGAGTGGCTGCTGAGCTACCAGGGCAAGCAGAGCCGAGCTCCTGCTCCTGCTGGAGGTGGTGGGGACTCGCACTGGTGGCCTCCAGGTGCCAGAAGAGAGGGAAGAGGATTACACTGGTGCAACTGGGGCTCTCCTGCAGGGATAAATTCCAGTTAAACACTCCAGCGGGGTGTAGGGAGAGGTGACATGGAACAGGAATCAAACACACAGCTTGGCACAGACAGCTGGCGCTGCGATCTGCTGAGAAAGAGCCTTTAGTCCCAGTTTACCAGTTAGCTCAGTCATGTTTCCTGCTGAGTTTAGGGGTTCTCCCCCTCCGCTTAAATCATGAGTTTCACAGAACTGCCCCCCTCCCTGTTCTGCTTTTAAACAAAACCAGTCTTTTTGTTCCTTTTTGGGGGGGGGGGGGGAAATGGAGACAGATTAGAGTAATCTCACATGACCGGAGCGGTGGGCAGCGCAGCCCGGGGCCGCTGGGCGATATTCTAAAGAACTCACCCAGAAAGGGCAATTAGCTCTTAATTGCGGCTCCGCCGCCGGCCCCGCGCCCGCGGGAGCAGCACCGGGGGGGACCCACGGCCGTGAAAGGGGACCGGGGGGGACCGGCAGGAATAAGATGCTCATTTCAGCCCCACCCCCTCAGTGCGCTCAAAAGCTCTTATTTTCAGAGCAAAGCACTATTGAAGCGTCGGGACAATGGAGCCCAAATCCTGCTGGGGGAAGGGAGGTGCTGGCAATCGCGTCTTTTGTTGCTTTTCCTTCTTTCCTTGCCTACGGCCTCCCCCATCCCACCCCTCCAAGAAATCCACATAGATGCTCGCTAGATGATAATGCAATCACTTTCTCGGGACCTTGCTAATAGGATTATAATTATTACTGGAGATGAACTGGAGTGAATAGAATATTTACCACTTCATCTTAAATTATTGTAAATCCCTCCAAAGCAGCCCTTTGATATGTAAAGTGCTGCCCCTCTTCCCCCCCCAGTGAAGATAATTATTTAGTGGAAGTTCAGAGCTTTTAAGTATGATGGGGAGCAGAAAGAGGCTTCGGTGTTTACATAAAGAGAAGAGGAGGGCCTGTGTAATGAACTGCTGAAGTTGATGAATGTCGTGCCTGGCTCCTGCAAAGGAGGAGGGAAAGTTCTTGCTTAGCACTTGTAACATCTTGGGCTGTTGTTGGGGGAAGAGGGGACAAAGTAATTGGAAATATGGCCCATCCTAGCCCAAAGAAAGCCCCACATCTCTGCAGTCCATGTCAGTCAGTGCAGGAGTCCAGCAGGTGACAGTGGCAGCATTTTGGGTTTGTTCTTTAGGGCTGGAGGAATTCCTGTTTGAGGAATGACCAAACAGCCTGGGAGTCCTCAGCCTGGCAAAGAGAAGTCCAGGGTGAAGCTGTGGTACTCTACAGGCTCAGAGCTAGGCAGGAGATGAAGGTGGGGGTGGACTGGTGTGATGGTGCAGGATCTTTACATGGTTTAAGGGCAGGGGCTGGGGTGGGCTGTGCACGTGGAGGGTCTGTGTGGGCTCAGGGGGAGTCACACACAGGATGGTTTGGGTTGGAAGGGACATCAAAGATCATCCAGTTCTAACCCCCTGCCATGGGCAGGGATGCCACCCACTAGATCAGGTTGCTCAGGGCCCCATCCAACCTGGCCTTGTCGAGACACAGCACATCCACCTGGGCAAGGGGTTGGAAGAGTGACTGACTGAAGATTACTGGGTGGGCAAAGTGCATCAGGCACAGGAAAGCCCCTGAGCTGATTTTGGATGGAGGCTGGGAGAACACTAGGGGATGGGGTGTGTCTTTCCTTGTTCTTGCTCTGCCCTTGACCTCCTGTGGCCAGGGCTGGAGACCCCCAGGCCACTGGAGGAGGGGTCTGCACCCTCTCAGGTTTCAGGCTGGTCCCAGCCCCTTGAGCCTTTCCTCCCAGAGGCTGCCCCACATGGAGCATCATGTCTAGGGTGGGAAAGGGGGTTGCTCCAGTCAGCCACCTCCAAGGCCACCTTCATGCCTTTGTATCCTTTGCCAAGGGACAGGCATGTCCCTGGAATGATGGCCACACCACCATCAGCCTCCATGGAGTCTTTGTGCCTGTTGGGCCCCTTTATTTTCCTCACTGTTGAATGTACAAGCCCTGTCCCATGCAGACAAAACTCTCATCAGGTATTTCTGCTGATCTAAGTTCTTCCTGCCCTATAGGCTGCACTATATGGTGCACCATATATGGCATTTGGATGCAGAAGGCAGCAGCCCTGCAAGGGATAACATGTCATTATGTTATGACATGTCATTGGTTATGAGTCTGTGCTTCTAATTAACCCACTTAGTCCCATCAGCTGGGGGAGGCATTTGGGTGAAAGATGGGTTTGGGCTGGCACAGGGTGGGAGGCAGCCTTGGCAGCAGAGGCTGGTTCAGCTCATCACACCCACTGCTGTTCCTAGAGGCCCAAACCCTCCAGGTTTTGTGCATGGATCAGGCCCTGCTTTGTCCGGGTGGGTGCTCAGATGCTGCTGCAAACCCTCTGCTCAGCTCTGGCTGGACCAGCTCTGCTGCAGCGTGGAGAGGGTCAAACCTCTGTGGTGGCTCTGAGGTCTGATTTGAATGCAGAGACTTTTGGGGAGCTGGAGAAATCCCTTTATTAAAAAAAATAAACCCAAAAAAGCCCCCGCCCCCCGGTGATTGCAGCAGTGTGTGCCCCCTCCTCGAGGCTCTGCCGGCTTTGATTTGCTGGGGCTGTTTGGTGCCGGCTCTGCCGCCGGGGTGGGGCCCGAAGGACCATCTGCCGGTGTCCTGCCTCTCCCTGCTCCCCCTGCCTTTGATGGGGCTTTTTATCCGCATCAAAGGAACTCGGATCAGCCTCCACAGCCCGGCCAGAGCCTGTTCCTGTGGCCTGTGTGGTGATGCCACCCGTGGCCACCAGCTCTTTGGTGCCTTCACACACCATCACCCTCCTCTCCCTCCTTTAATCCCCTGAACTCCCCGACAGGTGAAGGGCACCTGGCAGCTCCGGGGGCAGGGGGCAAGGAGAGGGAGAAAAACATTCATTTCAGGCCCACATATTTTTTTTTCTCCTTTCCCTACCCCTTCCTCACCCCCGAAGTTCATTAATTCCCATCATCTGGTTTGTGTAAGCGTCGTGGCGAGGGTTCCACGGAGCTGGATTGGGTTACACCCATTTCAAAAAGGCCGAGCCCGGTTCCCAGCCGTTCCCTTTTATTGTTGTATAATTTGCCAACCCAAACAACAGGCTCCTGCTCGAGACAAAGGCACACATGTTGCTCTTACCACTGGCCATAAAAAAGAGGAGAGGCTGCCTGCTACTGTACAGGTCTGCGGTGCAGCAACAGCCCAAGCCAGGGAGGATTTTGGTAAGAAAAATGTGATGTAGCAAATAATAAACCAGCAAGCACTTCCACCCCCAAAGAGGAATTTGCTGTTGCCTCTTCTCTCTCTGTTTCTTCCTCTTCCTCCACCTCCCTTATTCTCCCATCCCCTTTCTGCCATGAGAAAGCAGACTCAAAGCCAAGAGGGTAATTTTGAAGCCAGTTGACCTTGATGCAGGTGGCAGGTTCTGTGATGCAATTAAAATGCTTTATTACTTTAACAGTCTTTCCCCGGGCTTGTCAGATGCTTGCTTTTAAGGCATATTGCTGGGATTTGATGATTTTGTGATCAGCCTTGCTGTGATGAGAGGTTGGGATAGAACTAATGTGGTGGCCTCGGGGGCTGAGCTGGTGATGCTCTGAGTTTTTACATCCCAGAACATTGCAGAGCTCTTGCTCACTGCCAGGTGCCCCTACAGGGCTACAAGTACGTGGTTTTAATCCAGCCCTTGACTGCTCTTATCACCACTGTCCATTTTTCCTACTTTCTGACAGCAAAACTCTGCCTTGGAAACTGGGACCGACTGGGTATCACCTGGGCAGAGTGGGTGGGTTGGGAGGCAGAGCTGCCAGCAGTGGAGGTGCCACCCCCATGTAGATACCCCTGGGTGTCCACAACTCTTTTTCAAGATGCTGGAGTCAGCTCACTTGGCCTAAATTTATTTATTGGGATAGGGGAGGAGAGGAAGAGGCAGAGAAGCAGTGGGAATTATTAGAGTGAGAATTGGCTGTGCAGGGTGGGAGTGGCAGTCAAACCCTCCCCAGAAGTGAGTTTGACTTAAGGCAGCAGGTGGACTGTGGTTTGAAACGAGCCCTTTGGCTTTGGTGGGATCCTGAGTGGAGCAAAGCTGAGCAGGACCATGCTGGGATGGAGCAGGGGACCCAACTGCCCCCAGGAACAGGGCAGTAATGTGGGAGGGGATGAAGCTTTAACCTGCCTTATCTTCTGCAGTTAGCCCCTCTAGAGCTGTTCCTGTGGGCTTGTTTGTTTTCTAGCCTGCAAATTAAAAATGCAGCAAAAATCTTAAATTTATCACATGCACCAAATTGTACCACTTTGGGGGTTGTTCTGGTTCTGGCTCTACCTGAGCTTGGTGTCACCTTGGGTTTTCAAACACTCTGACAGCATTCTGGAGGCTAAAAATCTGTTTCCCTCCAGGAAAGAAGAACATTTAAGTTTATCTTTTGTATTTCTATTCACCTTCTCACCACAACCTTCCAACCTAATTTATGTGGTTTCTAGGACAGCCCTTTGGGAGGATTTGGGATGAGAAACAGTCAGGTTGCCAAAATTCACTTTTCTGGGAAGAAATCACTTTTTGAAGCACCAGTGAGGAATTTGGGCAGAAACTGGCCAGAAATAGGTTGGGTGCTCTGTGTGTACAGTGCTGGGCTGCAAAGCAAATGGTTCTGGATGGCAGGCCTGAACTTGATTGATGTCCAAAACAGTTTGACTTCATATTTCTCCCATTTCCCCTATTTTTATTGCTTCTAGGGAACAGCTATGGGGAGAAAGTCTAGGAATTCTGCACCAAAGGCAGTTCTTGCTGTATCTGGTGGCAGAGCTGCTGCAGGGACAGCTGTGAGCACTCCTCAGTCTGCATCCTGTAGCTGCATCCAGGTGCTGTGGCATTCCCTTGCTTTTACAACACCCTGTGCACTCCTCCAGGAGAGTTTTGTCACCCTTGCAGAGGGAAACTGAGGGACTGAGCACGTGGGGTGAAGGGGTTTGAGGCTGGAGGGTGCCACTGCTGCAGCCCAGGGCGCCCTGATTTTAGCACTGTGGGACTCAACCCTTGAACGTGCTGGAGCCTGAGGAACAACCCCAAAAGTGATGCTGGGTGGCTCCAGGTGCTGGGTAGGATTATATCCAGCATGAAGCCCTGCCCAGGAAGGCAAACTCCTCTGAGTGAGCTGTGTCTGGGCCGGGCAGCCTGACACTGACCCCTGGGTGGGCAGACGGCCGGGGGTGGGAGTCTCTGCAGCCCCCCAGGGCTCCAGCAGACCCCGGAGGGGTTTATCCCAGCAGGTGTTTGCCATGGCAGGAGGTGCGTGGGGGGACCAGCAGACATCCCCAGGGATAAATCCACCACTGCTGTGCCCTGCCCTGCGCTCTGGTCTGCCCTACCTGCAGTGAATAACCAGCAACAGGTTGTGGGGGTCCCCTGGCCCCCCCCGTCCCTCCCTGAGATGTGGCAGCAGATTAGCCCCGAGCCCCTCTGCACAGACAAAAGCTGCCACAAAGGGCATTAGGCTTCAGGATTGGATTACTGTGGGGCCACCTGTCATCCCCACTTTGTAAATTTATCTCGCTCCATACCCGGTTTTCACACTGGAGAAGTTTGCACTTTAAAAAACCTGTCCCATAAAATCCCCTGCCCGGTGCCTGTCCAAGCAGCAGCCTGGCTGTGTTTGTCTGAGCATCCCTTCTTCTTCCAGGCTTCTTCAGAGCTGTGTGGGGCTGGGGATTAGGGCTGTTTGAATGAAGAGAGCCTTTATTACATTAGTCTAAGTGGTTAATAGGTAAAGTAGGCCAATCCATCTTTAGACTAAGCCTATCACTTCGCCTACGGAGGGTGCAGGCTCCGCCGAGGAGATATTCATTAAAGGAAAAGCTTTTCCTCTGTCCCTCTTGACATGTTAATAGCTCAGGGTTAGGGGCTCTGCTCTCTGCCTGTGCAGAATTCATAGCTGTGCAAAATTCCTGGCTGTGCTCACACAGCAACTCCCTCCCCTCGCTGGGACCCCTGGCAGCTCTGCCCGAGTCAGCAGCACTGAGCCCCACCAGTGCTTTGCTGGCTGGGCTGGGTGGGGAGTAAAAGATGCTGGGAGCCTGTTCCTCATCCTCACTTCCCTCTTCCGTGCTCAGGAACAGATGCCTCATCCCTTCCCAGGAAGGGAAGGAGTGAGAGAGTTCAGATGATGGGTAGAGGCAACGCTTCGGTGCTGGGACTCTCTGCTGTGGGATGTTCTCAAGGCCAGGAGTATTCATGGGTTTGAAAGGATTAGACAGTTCATAGTCACTATGAAATGAGATGATTTGGATGCAGATGCTGGCTCCAGAGGTCTTTGAACTGCAGGTTGCCAGAAGGCAGGAGGATAACAAGGCAGGAGGGATTGCTTGCCAAGCTTTTCATACCATCTTTATTTTCCACTACGAGTTTCCGCTGCAGAGTCTTCATCCAACCCTGTCCCGACTGGGGCTCAGCTGAGCTCCCTGTTTCCCACAGCCTGACTCCCTTTATCCTCTCCCTTTGCTCTCCCATAAGGACAGCAGTGGTGGCTGCACCTCTGCCATTCTTTCCCTGCAACAAAGAGTGCTGGCAGGAGCTGCCCGGGTCTCCACCGTGCCTGTGAAGCCTCCATGGGAGTGGAAGGCTCCATGGGAATGGAAGGTCCATGGGAATGGAAGGTCCATGGGAGTGGAAGGCTCCATGGGAGTGGAAGGCTCCATGGGAATGGAAGGTCCATGGAAATGGAAGGTCCATGGGAGTGGAAGGCTCCATGGGAGTGGAAGGCTCCATGGGAATGGAAGGTCCATGGAAATGGAAGGCTCCCCATCTGTCACGAGCTGCCCCAGGGCTGAGCTGTGCACACACCGCTGAGCTGAACGTGGGTTTGTGCTGAACCCCACTCCTTTTGCCCAAGGAGCTGCATCCTGCCAGGGCATTGTGGCTTCTGACCATCACAGCTCCTTTTTCCCTTCCCTGTGCAGCAGCTGTGGTTTAGTGTGGCCCTTGCTGCTGCTGTGGAGCCCCAGGAGCAGGGAGCTCATCCTCCTTCCACCAACACGTATGTCCAGCATGTTGGAGCTGCACTGGGCCAAGCTGCTGTTCTCCAGTTGTGGTTTGAATGGGAACAAGCACTTCTTGGTGACTTTTCCACCGCTGTGAGTTCAGAGCAGCCAAAGTACCAGTTCCTCCTGTCCCCGAGGCTCTGTTGTCTCTGGCTGCCAGCGTGATGGATGGAGCCTCTGTGGGAGCTTATGGAAACCATGGGAAAGCTCCTCACAGCTGACATGCCCATGCAATAAAACTTTGCTTTCCTGGATGTGATGCTGTCAGAGGTTCAACCCACATCCGTGGGCCACAGTTTTTGGCTTCACTTGCAGCTGTCTCGCTTTCAGGGAGCCACTTTTCAAATAAGGCAGCGTCTGAGACAACCTTGAGGATCTTAGTTTTGGGCTATGCCTGGCACCTGTGTGGGTACAGTGAAGGGAGTGCAGGAACAAGGGCCTGAGGGCTGGTTTTGGTAGTTCCAGGTCTTCTTCTTGGGTTGAAAGGTCTGTTTCTACCTCTGCTCATCTCAGCCTGTGCTGGCCAACCTGAGGGCAGCAGCAATCAATGTGCTTTGTCCTGCTTCTTCTGCTGCGATGGGTCACCAGCAAGATGTTCTGCAAACACCAGGGATTCAGATCCTCTCCAAAGATAACAATCTGGTGGGTCTAGACCTGCACAGAGCTGAGTGCTTTCAGCCAAAATTGAGGTGTGGGTTCAGGAGATGACAGCTCTGCAAAGGGACTGACACCAGGCCAGTGGATGTCTCTTAAGTAAAGAGTTTCTCCCTGCTTTTTTCCACTTACACAGTGCTCTCCTCTGTGTTTGTTGAAATGCTAATTAAGAACCTGTGTTTCCCAACTGGATCAACTGACTTGGCACTGCATTCCCAGCAATTTCCTCCCGTTCAGCCCAGCCCTACCCCATGCCTTTCTTGTGCAAGGAAGGGAAAATAAGCCTTGCATCATTCCCAGTAGATGGATATATACTGACTGCAGTAGTCCTGCAGGAGAAGTCTGTGCCAAGGTGCAGGGCCCCATACAACCAGCAATCTGATGGACCTGACCTGAAGCCAAAGGGCTCCAGTGCAACACAGCCATCCTGAGGATGTCTTGGGGACCATTCTCTGCTCTAGGCAGGTCCCAGACCATTAAGGACTTCATGGGTTGAAACCAACCTCTTAAATCAAGCTGGAAAGCAGTTGGTGGCCAGCGCAGGATGTAGAACTCGGGTTTAATGTGGCCATAAAAGGAGACACCACTTAATGAGCAAATGTTGAAATCCACATCAGCCCATGACAGCTTTAGGAGTTGCTCTGAGCGTTATTGACTGGCCCAGCTCTGTGACGGCATCGTGGGCTTGCAGAGTTGGCCAGAAAGGCAGAGGATTAGTCAGAGTTTTATTTTGGTTACTGTTTTTTTGGCACATGCTGGCTCCTGACTTCCAGAAGCTCTCACGTCCCAGGTGTCTGGTAGACCAGCGTGATTTTTATCTGCATGTGAAACTCCGCTTGTGTGGACTTGAAATCCCGGCCCTCGGGGTTGTCACAGCCCCTGGGCATGGCTGGAGGTTTGCACAAGCTGGCATCCTCTTCCTCCACAGTCCAGCTTGTCCATCACCTCTTCCCCCAATGTCCTGTGGAGATCTGGCACAGGGACCATCACCCACCACGTAGAGAAGGGGCTTTCTGGGCAGCCCCCAGGCACAGCTCACCTGTGGAGTGGAGGTGCAGCCAGTGGGTGCCTCTTGCCAGTAAACACATTGCACAAAGGTAATGCCAGAAGCTGATGAGGCAAAACACCAGGTACAGTTGTGAGCTCACCAGGAGTTGCATAAACAGCTGCTGACCAGCTTTCGTGGGCATGGGATGATTTTTGATGCAATCAGACCTCTCACTCCTGGTTTCCCTGTGTTTTGGCCTCAGAACAGATTGGTCAGGCTTTTTTCCCTTGAGCTCTTAATCAGGGCAACCACTGGCTTTAGCACAAATTATCAGTGGCTTTTTTAATTGCAGGAACCCTGGTGATCTTTGCTGTGGAAGCATAAAAGCAGTGAGGGAGGAGTTGGCTGTGGGGGAACAGCCTCTGTAAGGTGTTGTAAAGCTGAGGGAAGCTCAGCTTGGGGCTTGCAGATCACACGCTGGCTGGTTATTTCTTTGTGCTGGGTGGATGCTTTGAAAACTTAATCAAGTTTTATAGCTTTAATTTCGTGCCTGACTCCCCTCTTGCCTTTTCTTTTCAACTGTCTTGCAACCCAGAGCAAATGAGTCCCGTTGGGTTATAAAAGGAATGAATTGGCAAATGGTCTGAAATATTTCAGCTTGCCTATTGAAGGATAGGAAAAAATGACTCTCCCTGCTTTGTGCCACTTGCATCAATTCTGCAAGCTCTCCAGTGCTTCCCAACGTGGTTAATTAGAAATAACCAGGGAAGAAGGTGGAATTGCTGAAAGCTTTAGGTTTCACAGGTACTTTGTGGGGGTACGTCCTGCCCATGAGCTGAGGTTCTGTTCTCCATGGTTGTATCCCGTATCCTGACCTGCTGTAGCCTGTGGGGCAGTGCTGGGAGGGATTGTCCTTGTTGGGTGCTTGACTGGGATGTGCTGAAGATGCCACCAGCAGCAGCTCCTGATTCTCCTTCTAGTTCATGTGAGGGAACAAGTCTGTGCATCAACAGGGAAGAGTAAAGCAGTGGGTGAAGCTGGGTGCAAGAGGACCCCTGTGGTTGGGTACGTCCTGCCCATGAGCTGAGGTTCTGTTCTCCATGGTTGTATCCCATATCCTGACCTGCTGTAGCCTGTGGGGCAGTGCTGGGAGGGATTGTCCTTGCTGGGTGCTTGTCTGGGATGTGCTGAAGATGCCACCAGCAGCAGCTCCTGATTCTCCTTTTAGTTCATGTGAGGGAACAAGTCTGTGCATCAACAGGGAATAGTAAAGCAGTGGGTGAAGCTGGGTGCAAGAGGACCCCTGTGGTTGGTGAGGTCCTGCTGTTGATAAGCCTGAGACAAATTGCTCCCTCTTGCCTGAATTTGGAAAAGTTTTGCATTTGGGATGCAAGGGAAAGCAAGGTGGATGAACTCTGACGAGCTCCTGCTTTTCCACTAAACCATCCTCTCGTTCCTATGGGGAAGTGAGCTCTGGGTTGGGGCTTGAGGGCTCTGTGGTGCTGCCATGAGCCAGAAAAGCCTCCTGGTGCAGCTCAGGACTCATCCTGACCGCTCTGGAGCTGGTGTGGTACGTGTAGCCACACTCCAGGTGCAGTGTAGCCCAGCTAATCCACTCATGGATAACTGGGAGATTACTCAGCTGGATTTCTAATACAGTGGCCTTTAATAATAATCCCCCCCTAATCCCTAAATCAATGGAAAATGGATTTGTCTGTACAAACCAAATGGCCTGTGAAGGCATGTTATGCAGAAGCATTCTTGTGTGTACCTATGTGTGAACATACCTAGAAATGCATATGGATGTTTTTTTCCTGTTCCCTGCCCTTTTGACCCACGTCCCTGTGCTTTGCTGGCAGGGACCTGATGCCCAGGACACTGGAGGGGCAGATCACCATGGAGAAGACCCCCAGCTACTTCGTCACCAAGGAGGCCCCCGCCCGCATCTCCTCCATGTCCAAGGGCACGAAGCTCATCGTGGTGGTGCGGGACCCCGTGACCAGAGCCATCTCGGACTACACCCAGACGCTCTCCAAGAAGCCCGACATCCCCACCTTTGAGAGCCTGACCTTCAAAAACAGGACTACGGGCCTGATCGACACCTCGTGGAGCGCCATCCAGATTGGCATCTACGCCAAGCACCTGGAGAACTGGCTCCTCTACTTCCCCATCGGGCAGATCCTCTTCGTCAGCGGGGAGAGGCTGATCAGCGACCCCGCGGGGGAGCTGGGCAGGGTCCAGGACTTTCTGGGCCTCAAGAGGATCATCACCGACAAACACTTCTACTTCAACAAAACCAAGGGGTTCCCGTGCCTGAAGAAGGCGGAAGGCAGCAGCAAACCCCACTGCCTGGGGAAGACCAAAGGCAGGACCCACCCCGACATCGACCAGGAGGTGGTGCAGAGGCTGCGGGACTTCTACCGGCCCTTCAACATGAAGTTCTACCAGATGACGGGGCAGGACTTTGGCTGGGACTGAGCCTGGCGTGGGAAAGACCCCCTTGTAATTCCTTGCCCGGCACGGTTTGCTTATATAAAGAGATATATATGTATGTAAAATGTACAGAAATCTATTTTATAATAATTTATTTTTAATTCCTAAGCAATTAATTCACTAAGCTGCCTAACCGCACTGGCTAGAACGGTAGCCCGTAACCTGTTTAACATTCCACGGTGTTTAATTCTAATATGTCTCTCTTTTCCTTTTTTTTTTTGGCTTTTGTTTTGTTTTGTTTTGTTTT
>NW_021939798.1:3019347-3022772 GCF_001715985.3 Manacus vitellinus | reverse complement strand
TGGGTGGGAGGGAGGCTGGGAATTCTTTCACCCCCCATAGCTCTGCTGAGCAGCAGCATGTGCTCCCAGCGGCTGCAAGCCTGGGGAACCCCAAGCCATGGAGCTCCTGCTCACACCCAGGGCCCTTTTCCCAGCAGAGAAGCCGCAGAGCCTGTTGCATGGGCAGAGCTCTCTCCTCAGTACACTTTTCCCTCCTGCCTTTTGTCCAGGAGGCTGTTTCCCACGATCCCTCCATGCATGTAAAACCTTCACTGCAGGACAAATGCAAAGTACCCGTGTCTGAGTGTGTCACACACGGTGCTGGTCGCAGTGATGTGTGGGAAGCGTCGCCCCGGGGATGCCCACGTGCTCCGGGCACTGCTGGGACACGGGTGCACCTGCAGCACATGGAGCAGCCTCCACCCACCAGAGACACTGGCAGAGCCATGGAAAAACCCCAGGTCTCTGCCTGGCACCATGCCCAGCACGGAACACATCCCAGGACACCGCACAGGCGGCGCTACCTCCAGTCCCACAGCCACCACAGCAGCTGCAGTACATCAACCTGGAGAACATCAAGCAGTTTGATTCCCATCACTTTTTGGTCCAATGCCCAATCCATGTCTCTCCCAAGAAGGAGGGTTTGCCTAGAGCCAGGAGGAAGTGCTGCTTTGGCAATGAGGGTGACTGCAGGAAAGCAGGGGGGAGACTGGGGTGGGTTGGGGCGCTGCAGCAGCCCAGGGGTGCCCTGGCTGAGCACAAGGGTGGCAGCCAAGCAGGACAGGAGGCTCTGAGCAACTGGAAATCCTTCCCCTCAGGTGGAAATAGATGCTGTGAGACTCAGGACAGTCAGCTGGGCTGTCCTGAGAGCTCTGGCCCAAGGTTTATGAGCTCAGGAGGTCCCAACAAGCACTGTGTGTGTCCGATGCCTTGGCACTGCTGTCAGAGGCTCTGCAAGCTCAGCTGGAACGTTTTCAGAGCAAGGTGGCAGCTCAAGTGATTTGCTCCTTGCATTTTTAACAGAAGGAGGGCTATGATGGCTTTGGGCAGCAAAACCCTGTGTATCTCACCTGCAGCACTGAGATGATGCACTTCACTGAGTGTCTGCTGATGTAACTATAGCACTTCATAAAGCAGTGTGAGTGAAACTGGAAACAGCAACAGCAGCAATCAGTACAACATCTGATTTTATATGTGTTTTCTATATAAAAGTGAGCCCTGCACCTCTCCCCAGTCACCCACAGCTGCCCCTTGGAGCATCTCATTTCTGAGCTGTGCCCAGCTGTGGTGGGATGCATTCAATGGCATTTCCCAGATGTTTCTTTTACTTTTGCAGCCTCCTCGCTCTTGCCTGCCCCTTACAGCTCTCTGCTGTGGCTGTTGGGGCATGAAAACCTCCCTGAGAGCCTGGGCTGCTCTCTCTGGGTCTTGATCTGGTCCTGCTCAGGCAGATGGAGCAAAGAGCAGACTCAGCTCTGGGTCTGCTGCAGGGATCTGCACTTCAGTGCTTTGTTTGAACCAAAGGGCTCTGGGCTTGGCTCAGCAGTGTCACATCTCCAAAGGGATTTCAAAGAATCACAGAATGGTTTGGGTTGGAAGGGACCTTCAAGACCATCCCATTCCAGCCCCCTGCCATGGGGTCCATGTGAGTCCACCAGCCAGGGACATGTGGGTCAGTGCACTGGGGGGACCTCAAGGAAAGGGAGATGTTGAGCAGAACATCAGGCCTGAACTGCCTACAAAGCTGCTGTGAGCAGATGCAAATTCCTCCTTGGGGTTTGCCTCCAAGCACATCTTCCCACAAACAGCAAAAGTTCTCTTTGCCCTGAGCCGTTTCTAGTGAGGAAACAACGCTTCGGGCTGACACAGTCCCACTTCAGGGGGCACAGGGGGGATGTGGGACCTGCTGGGCTGTGCAGCCCCCACATGCCCCCCATCCTGCCCAGTGCAGGTGGTGGGTGGATCTATGCACATTCAGGGGCTTTGGCTGCAGCTCCAGCCGTGTCTCCAGCCCCGTTCCCTGCTGCCAGGACAGGTGATGGATGCACCGGCGTGTCTGCTTTATCCCAAACCTGAGGGGAAGGGGCTGCAGGCAGCCAGAAGAAAACACTTCCTGGTGGAAAAAAAGAGTGATTTTTGGTTCTCCAAACCTCAGTCTTCCTACTAGCAGCTTATGCAATGCGTGGAAAGAAGCTGGACCTCCCCACCTGGCTTTGGGTGATCTCCCAGCCGCGGCTGTGCCGCTTCCCCCAGCGGTTTCACTCCAGGACCTGCCGTGGTTTCCCTCCCATGTGCTTCCCTCCGGAGCACGTGCCTGCTCCTCAATGCCAGAAGAGTTTTGCATCCCCTACGTCTTCCTTCTTGCTTTCTTGGAAACAGGTTTTTAACACCCCACTGCCTTCCTCAGCTGCACAGCGGAGCATGGGCTTGGTTTGTAGAACCAAAGAGCAAAAGGCTCTTGTGAAACAATCCTGCTGGAGAGTGGAAATACAGAGAGTGAGTAATAACTCTTCTAACCTTAAGCAAATTGTTAGCTCTGACTCAATATCCTTCATAATGAAGACTGCACTGGACTTTTAAAGTAAAAAAGCCTTACCTAACAAATACGACAGTGAAGGTGAATTCCCCGTGGTGTACAACTGGTTGCTGATACTGGAATCAGTGCTATTGTCATCAATTTTTTAAAAATACCTTTTTTATTTTAATTTAAGCTAGGAGGTGTGATTAAAAGTTTGGCTGTTTTTCTTTTTTTTTTTTTTTTTCACATTGTGACATTAATTTATGGCTGAGTTTCATTCAGTCCTGTGTTCAGAAGTGCAGTACAGGTAGTAGTGATGTGTTGTCTGTAACATGGCTCTATAGAGTAGTAACCAATTTGTAAGAAAAAGAACAGAATGGAAAGAAAAACAAACAAACAAACAAACAAACAAAAAAAAAACCCACAAAAAAGAAAATCTGAAAAAAAATATGTAAATGGAGTATTTTGTGGTATGTACAACACAAATTAATTTTGCACAAAGACATTTCTAGGAAAATGAAACTCTGATAATTCATACTATTTGTATGAACAAATAAAAGCTCTATTTTATGAAGCCATGGGCACGGCTGTGTTCATTCACAGGGGCCTCCCCACGGGGGTTTGGAAGTGCTGGACTTGCATGCCCATCCCAGCACTGTCCATGCAGCTGCCCAGAAGCCTGTGCTGAGTCCAGCAGGATGTGATTCCCTACATGATCCCCATCCAGCACAGGGCTGATCAGGAGCCAGAGGCTTCCCTGGGGGGTGAACATGTCCATGTTTTCTCAGTCAGGTTTTGTGGGGGCTGATCTGTGCTGTTGGACACGCCTTCATCCAACACCATTTGAGGGAAGGAGACCTGAGGGATTGCCCTCAGCCCTGGGCAAAAACTGGGTGGGCTTGGTGGTTGGTGGAACCCCCCTCCTGTG
>NW_021939798.1:3008401-3019100 GCF_001715985.3 Manacus vitellinus | reverse complement strand
TGGATCTCAGCCAAAGGTTCTTCCCCCAGAGGCTGGTTGGGCACTGCCCAGGCTCCCCAGGGCAGTGGGCACAGCCCCAAGGCTGCCAGAGCTCCAGGAGGGTTTGGCTGATCCTCTGGGGCACAGGGGGTGACTCTTGGGGATTCACCTGTGCAGGGCTGAGGGTTGGACTGGATGATCCTGATGACTCTTCTAACTCAGCATATTCTGGGATTCTGTGGTCCAGCCTCTGGGGTCACTGGTTGCCACTCCCTACACACTCAGCACTTTCTGATAAAAAACTTCATTATCATTAAATTCAGAAGAGTCCTAGGCTAGTGCTATACAAAGCAGCACCTAAACAGCATTACAGATTTATGTAACTGCCACTCAAAATTAAAATAATTACATTAAAATAATTTCATTTTTTTTCCACAAGCCTTGCATCCAGTGCAGAGTAATCGATGGGAGTCTTTTAGGCTGTCCATTTTTCAGAGACCTTCTAGAAAAGGAGTCAAAAGGGAGCACGAGGTTTAATTTAGCAATTTAGGAAGAGTTCAGCCTGGAAAGCTCCAGCTGGTCAGGATTGTAATTAGCTGCTCCCAAACTCTGGCAGTGCTTAAACTCTATAGGTGTCTCATTTTTAAAATATGTAGATTTTACTTTACCATTCCCATGAACCTCTGGAGCAGCACAGCTGGATGTGCTGGGAGCTGACCTCAGCCTGATGGAGTTGAGCTGCTCCTTACCTCATTCTCACCTCACCTTGATTTAGTTCCAAAGCAGGTGTGAATGCCCCAGCAGATGTCAGTCCTGTAGGCAGCCTGGATCTGAGCTCAACCTGATTTCCCAGCAGCTCATGGAATCCTGTCCCTCATTCCTGGGTTTTATAAGAGCTGCTCAGTGCTGGGGTGGAGAGTGTGGGAGCTTTTCCACCACAGGGGGACTCGTGCTGCTGAGGAAAGGGAAGGTTAGTCCTCAAGTCCTTACAGGATTCAGCACCTGCCCTGCCCTCTGCATCTCCCTGGGGGCTATTCCCAGCTGTACCTGGGCTTGTGGATACCAGGGATTCAATCCCCAGTTTGGGCTGGGTCCCATTCTCAGGTGCTGTTTTGGCAAGAGCAACTAGAAGATAAGGTTAAGGGTGTCTGTGTGATTTGTGGGATCCTGAATCCAGAGAAGATGGGCTGAGGGGTCTTCTCATAGCCCTGGGGACCCCAGAGAAGGAGGAAGCTCCTGAAGGAGGAGAATGGATTGGTGAACAAGTAGCTGAAGCTACTGATATGGTGTTAACCAAGGTGGATTTAATTTTTCTCCAGGTATTCCTTTCCCCTAGAAGTTAACCATGTCTCCAGGTTGTGCAAGTCACTGTGGCAGTTCTAGGGAAGGTGCCTGGGCTCTGGTGCTGAGATAATGTCCCAGACAGGTGTCACCTTGTGAAGATACAGATACCAGGGATGAGAACACACAGAGCAGGGAGGAATTCACCTGAAAGGGAACAGGCTGCTGCCATGGGCATCTCTGTGTGGCACCTGGGGGCTGTGGACACCTCTCTGAGGGGGGTGAGGGAATGTTGAAATGAAGGACAGAGCTGGAGACCTTTAAGCACCAGGGAAAGGTCTGGGCAGGACCTGCAAAGGCAAGAAAGTGCTGGTAATGCTTGGAGTTGAGTCCATGCTAACAAAGCCATTGAAAAAGCTGGTGGATTTTATAGGTAGCACCATGTTTATTTGGCCTCAGGCCAAAATGATGCATTTAAAACAACCCTGAAGCTTGAGAAAGTTTTTACTGGGGCCTGGTTTTGGGAACACGTCATTATTATATGTATGTATTTTTCCTTGGGCCTGGTGTACAGATGGCTGGGAGGTTGTGCTGCTGGCAGCCCCAGCTCCCAAACCACCAGGGCATTGCAGTAGGAAGTGCTTTGCTTCTCTTTCTGGCTTTTTGTTATTTTTTTTCTCCCCTTCAAAAATGTTACTGAACCACCAGATCTGTCCGTTAATGGCTTTATTTAAAGCTAAACTTTATTATCCTCCAATTTCTCTCTGTGGTTAAGAACCACGGTGTTAACTCTTTTCCTAATGCATATATTTAAAAAAGTAATAATAGTGACTAATCAGTTATAAATCATTCAAACATTTCTATGCAAGGCAATTGTTCAGCACCTTGTTTAATGGCTTCTTTATTAGAGGAATTCCTGTGTCAAATGTTAGTGCTGGTGCCTTCAGCTGGGATAAAATCTCATGATCACTGTGAGTCCTCAGATCTCTCTGTTGATTGGGATTTTCCCTTTTGCAGATTAAAATTAGTTTAATTACAACACCTATTCCAGATTATTTCAGAGTCCTACATCCTAATCCACAGGGAGAGCAGCCAGTACCAACCACAGGAGGTTTGCTGCTCTCACTGCCTCTAAACCCTTCTCACTGAGCTGTTTACTCTGTTTTTCCTCCTGTTACTTTCCCTTATTTTCCAGCAGAACGTGATTCAGTCCTGCAGGACTTTTAGATCTTGACTTCTGCCTCTCCATTTTCCTCCTCCCCCTGAGAAAGGGCTTACAAACAGGATTGTGAGAATCAGCCTCTCAGAACAATTCGCTGAAGAACTGAAGAGCATCGTCCTCCAGGAATATTATTTGCAACTATTTATACATTCAGCTATAATTGTGAGGCTTAATTCATGCTCATTAAGTCCTCTGAGATGCTTGATGAGCAGTGCTAAGCATTACTGGTTATTTAAGCTGCTCACAGCACTGAAAGCATCACCATTTGTCTTGCCTTGATCTTTTTCCCCATCCCACCAGGAGCTGGGAGGGAGAACATGGGCACCAGCTGCCCTCTGGAACAATCTGGCTATTCCTTGCCAGAGATTACATGCCATGCCCTGGTAGCAACCAAAATCCTGAACAAAGGAATGGAGCTTTAAAATGATGTGCTCAAAAAAATGGCTTGGCGGAGAAGATGCAACTGCTTTGACATTGAGGTTATTTAGCTGGGAATTTATGTGTCAAAAGCTTAAAAGCTTCACCAAAGAAAATTTAAGAAAGCACCATGTTTCCAACTAATTAAGTAATGTCAGCCAAATATAATTTATCTCTCACCATCACTCATGTCTACAGCAGAATTATCTCATTTTTGATTTCTAATGACTTTCTCTCTCTCTCATTAATCTGGCCATGAATTATTTTTATGTAACTTTTTGGCATTGAAGCAAAGAAATTTTTTTCTTTTTAATAAAAGCAGCATCCCTGGATAATTCTACATCACCCTTGAAAGGGGGCAAGGAGTTTAGCTGGGGTTTCATGGCACAACTCCAGCCTCCCTTTCCAGGAACCCTGGTAGGCTCTACCCCAGCTCTTCCCCAGGATCTCAGCTTGTCCTTGATTCCCTGAGGCTTCTCTTCTAGTACCAAGGTCTGTAAACAGGTTCTGGTTTGGGCTTTTATTCTGACAACAACAACAAAACCAAAAAAGAGGTCTTTCCCTGGAGTTCTCTGTGTTTTTTATATCCAGCATTGCTGCCTTTTCTGTTTCTCACAGGATCCCTGGCTTTTCTTGTAGACACAGGCTGTTGCTCAGGCTTAAAATTTGATTCCTCCACTGATCATCCATGACTCTGTCCCAGGCATGCATGTCCTGGGTATTGGAAATGTCCTTATTTCTGCTTCACTGCTCTGATTCATGTCTTGTTTTTTTACTGATGGTTTGTTTTCTGAAGCTCAGCTTGCTTCCAAATCCCTGGAGCAAGCCCTGAGGATGCTCCCAAACAGGGCTGGATTTGGATGTGTTGTTTGCATCCAAATCCCACCTCTTCCTCCAAGAGCAAGGAACTGGAGATGAACCTTTTTCTGCTGCTGCTCATGGGTGAACAGGGGTGGATCTGTACTTTGGAGGTCTGTGCTCTGCCTGGATTTCTCTGGCAGTGAGGACCTTGAGCACAGCCTAAAGAGATCAGCAAATCCCCCTTGTACTGTCAGTCCCAGCTGCAGAGCAAACTCAGGTTATTTAGAAAGGCAGACAAACGTTGGGGGCTTTGCACAGATTGGCCAGACCTCCCAAAAGTTCCTTTGTTTCCAGCAGAAGCAGACCCTGCTATCCAGCCAGAGAGAGCTCTCCTCTGCATCTCCCGTGGGAGGAGCTGCCACTTCCAGCCAGCCCGGGGTGCTGCGAGGTAACCTGGCTGGCAGGTGACCCGGGCAGAGAGCAAGAGCTGCTCCAGCACCTCCCTGGGGAATGCAGGAGCGAGCTCACAGCCAGGAATGCCAGGCAGGCAGAGCCTCAGCTGGCAGAGATCCACCACCTTCAAAGGCTGAGCTGGGAGGAAGCTGCAGGCAGTAAACAGAAGGCTGGAGGATGGTGTGGAGGGTGGGAAAGGGAGCACTGTGCAGGGACACCTCAAATATTGCCTTTCTGTGCCCTTTGCATGGGCTGGGGGTGCTTAGAGGTACCTTGTATGTAAGAGTATCTCTGAAACTCGTGCCCACCCTGCCAATAAAGGCACAATTTAAGTTGGATGTGACTGGTCTCAGCGTGGAACTCTCAACAGAGTGAAGTTGCATTGCTGGTTAGTTTGGGTTAAGAGGTCACCTACAGCTCAGTGTTTCCCTAGTGCTTCACCAACAGCTTATAAATATGGTGACAGGTTGGATTTACCATGGTCTCTGTCGTGGTTTAACCCCAGCTGGCAGCTCAGCCCCACTTGTTCAGTCCCCTGGTGGGATGGAGGACAGGATTGGGAGAGTAAATCTGAGAACCTGTGGGTTGAGACAAAGACAATTATCTGTATTACCTGTTGTGTCCCCTCCCAACTCCCTGTGCCCCCCAGCCCCCTCACTGGTGGGATGGTGTGGGGAGCAGGAAAGGCCCTGGCTCTGTGGAAACCCTCCTCAGCAGTAAGGGAAACATGCCTGGGTCATCAATGCTGTTCCCAGCACAAATCCCAGCCCTGTATCAGCTGTTATAAAGAAAATTAACTCTATCCCAGCCCAAACCAGCACAGTCTCTCACCTGTGTCATCTTGGATGACCAGCCAGCCTTCAGTACTGAATTCCCAAAGCTGAGCTTGGGAAGGAACAGGGGAAAGTGAGCAGGTAAATCACATTCCTGTGGTTGCAACTTAAAAAGCTGGAGGACTCTGGTCAGTCCATGACCTGTCAGTGCTGAGAACTGGGAGAGGCTCTGGCCAACCTGGTCTCAATCCATGGCCCCACATCCCAGCAGGCACAGGAAAGACCCTGTTGTTTACAACCTGCTGTAGGAGATGCAGAGCTGCTCTACTCTCTGTCCCACTCTCCCCTTCTCCTAAACCAAAGCAAAACTTGAAAATCCAAAAGCTGAACGAGGAAAACTCCCCTAAAACCCAAAGGAGTTTTTGACTCATTTCTCCTCCCCAGATTTTCATTATTTCCTATGGAAAAATCCACTTCACCCATGGAAACCTGCCGTGCAGAAACTTCCCTGCAGTTAAAAAGTAAGAAAACAACTTTTTTGGAGAACGGAGTGGCACTGACACTTCTGCTAATTCTGGCCCAGCATGAGGCAGCCAGATGGGGCAGGGGGGACAGGAGCAGATGTGTCTCTGCAGCAGGAGGGATGTGAAAGCCCCATGTCCCAGCTTATATCTCAGCAGCTCTGCAGGTGAAGGTCTATCAGGCAGATATGGAGATGTGCTGGAGCCACTGGGCTGTGCTGATATTAAACCCATCCTAACTGCTGTTCAGTGCTGGACTAAAGCAGATCGACTGCAGAAGTGTCAGACAGCACTTGGCTTTCTTTGATCATGAGAATGATGAAAAAATAAACTCCAGGCCAAGTATTAACACAGCTCTGCCATGGGAAGCTCCAAGGCACAGATCTCCTGGGGACCTGCAGCACCAATTCAGCACGGGGAGGGCAGCCCTGCTGATGTGCAGGGTGGAATTTAGCAGATACCTACCCAAAACCTGGGGCCACAGTCATGTGGGCAAGGGCTGATGGCTGCAGACTTACAGAGGGAATGTTTGGACTAGATATGAAGAAAAAATTGTTCCCTGTGAGGCCCTGGCACAGGTTGTCCAGAGAAGCTGTGGCTACCCCATCCCTGGAAGTGTCCAAGGCCAGGTTGGACGGGGCTTGGAGCAACCTGGGCTGGTGGAAGGTGTCCCTGCCCATGGCAGGGGGTGGAACAAGATGATCCTTAAGGTCCCTCCCCCCTCAAACCATTCCATGGCTCTGTGTGCAGCTGTAGGTGTGTTGCATCTCCACCTGCAGCGTGGGCTGCTCAGGTGATTCTGAGGCATGGACATAGAATAATACTGTATTCATTCTTTTTCAAGTCTTTGCAACAAATTCCAGTGTGGAGGGCCAAATCCTCAACTTGGTATGAATCAGCCTCTCTATCTTTTTCTTTTCCAGGTAACTTCAGTGGACCCTCGGGGCTTGTGGCATCTGGTGGGATCTGCTTGTACAGAGCTCCAAACAGAGCAGCAAACACCTGGGCAGCCTGGGACTCATCCTGAGTAGCCTTGTGGTGCTGATGGAGATGACTCTCAGTCCATCTACCTTGACATGGCCACAGATGCATGAAGTGATGCAGTTGTACCAGAAATCCAGTTGGTTCTCAGTCCTGAGGAAATTCATATGCCATGTGTTGGGTTGGCATCACCCATCCCTGGAGGGGGAGCAGTGCTGGGATCTCATTATGCTCCCTCTGTGTATATTTGCTTTGTACTGCTTTGTTTGAGAGCGTGTTTGGCAACTCTGTTGTTCAAGTACTGTGCTGGGAAACACACAGTGTTTATGTACCAACAGGGAATAACAGTCTGCAGACAGTCAGGGCTGTGGTTCCAGTGGTACAGGGGGGTGGGGGATGTGGGGTGAGGGGTCTTGTGAGGGATCTCTCAGAGTAAGGAGGTCAATCTGATGGGATCTGGGACACAAGGACTGGATTACCTGTGGAAGGGGAGTCTGTGAAACATTTCTTTAGTGTCTGTGTTGCCATTTGTGGCAGAGCCCACCTCACCAGTGCAAGGGATTAACCCTTTGCTCACGTGTAGCTCTTTAAAGATGAAACCAAGGGTCTGTTTTGGGTCTGCACAGACCAAACCACGAGGTCAATGCACAAGGTCACCTCCAGAAGTCCTGACTGTCTCAGGGACTGCACTTTCTGCCCTCCTCAAGGAAGGATAGTGGGAAGACTTTGATCTTCTGGTGTTTCTTGGCAGTTCACAGGCACTCCAGAAGGTTTATAATGAGGTGCTTCTCTAATTCTGTACAATCCCATTTTCAACGGCAACTTGGGCCCTTGGCACTCATTTTCCTATGGAATCCTGATGAGGACTAGGTTTCTATGGCCTCTAGCTTCAAAATAGAGAAGCAATTTGCTTATACTGGCAGTTAGAAGCCTAATTGGGATCTGGGCCTCAGGACCAATCACTTCTGAAAATGTTACCTCAAACACTTCAGCCCCAGGTGCTTGGGCAGTGTCACTGGTTTTTCACAAGTTCACAACCCTTTTAGGAGGTTATCTAAAGAGCTGAAGCAAAGTCCTGTGCTTTGGGAGGTTTGGTTTATGCTCCTGGATTGCTCAGATGGGGTGTTTTTGGCAAGCAGCTCTCCCTGCCTGCACATCTCTCTGTGTTGTTTCCATCCTGAGCTCCCAGTTCTGCTTTACCTTACCCTGACAGCTTTGATAATTCTGGAGCAGCACTTGGATACTCCACCTGGGTCCATGTGTATCTTTTTTTGCTGTTCACTGCCTTCATTCTCCTATTTTTAAGTATAAATAATGATGTGTCCTGGGAATAAACAGTAAATTCAGGAAGAGCTTATAGTTTAGAGAAGATTGACTAATTCTTGGCAAGGGCACGTTGGCATAGCAGTGTTGCCTTCAAGGGAGAGGAATTGATTGATGTTTGCAATGTGGCTGGCCCTGTTTCTCCAGATGTTCTGGTGAATGCCTGCAGATAATGAATCCTGTCTGGAAATCTGCAGAAATTTATGAATATTTGTGGGATAAGGATGGTGTTACAGGGATTACTCTGACCTGCTCCAGGCATGGCTCAATGCAGGGCAACAAGCAGCCCCACTCTGCTTTCTGAGGCATCACGTGCTGCCAGAGAGGCCCTAATTCAGCTGTGGAGGACAAAGCTGCAGCTTCTGGAGGTGGATTTATCAAGTGAGTGATCGTAGCTCGCTGCCTCTCGCTGTGTGTGTGTGTGACATAAACATCTATTATCTTCATTTGTAAAATTTCTCCGTGGCTCACCTCGGGGCAGACACTTCTGAGAGCTCAATTACAGGCAGTTAGCTGCTTGACAACACTCCTGGCAGATGCTGGCAGAGTGCAGGGCTGTGTCCCTGTCAGACAGCAGATCTCTCTGTTTATCAATGTACTGACATCGAGCAGTGCCTGAAGTCACCTGGGAAGCTGCTGGGATGGTCACAGGGATGGAAAGAGGGGCAGCCTGGAGTGGGAGCTCCTTGTGGCTCTTACAGGAGGTCCCAAGAGGCCTTTGGTCTCACAGATCCCCACGGGGATGGAAGGGCAGTATCCCTTGGCATGGTCAGTCCTTGTCCCCAAAATCAGTGTCATTCAGGCACGAGAAGTTTCCTCCCTGCACCACAAGTGCATCCACAAAGGGATCTGCCCAAGGACATGCAGGAACCCTGTGGAAGGGCTTGTAGTCAAAGGTGGATTCCTGGCTCTCAGCCCACAGTTCTTTAAAGCATTTAAGCAGATACAAATCCCATCTGAGGACTGGATCTCTGCTCTCCAGAGGGATTAGAGAGCAGAGACTGTCCCTGTGCCAGAGCCACCAACACAAACAGTCCCTGTGGGGCTGGAGGGGACGGTCCCTGCTGTCCTTCACCTCAGTGTCTCCCCACCTGGAGGGTGACTGTGGTGAGGAAGGATCTCTGTAGGCTGACAGCACCCAAGTGATGCCTTTGGAGGCAGCTCTCTGTCAACCTCCTGCTCTGCTGAGTGACATAATGAGGGTGGGAAGGGGCTGACAGTGACCTGGGGTTTTTTCAAGTCTTATTTATCTAAAGATACTTTCATTCCCCACCTAAGGCAGTGGAAGGACTCTGCATGGCCAGGTGACAGCTCCAGTGATCAATCAGTTCTTCCTAATGACTGGCATCCTGCAGTGGTGAAGGGCCACAATCAATCACAACCCGTCATTATTACATGATTTAATTGTAATTATGGGAGGGAAACACGTTGTCACACTTTCACATCCCTCATCCCAGAGCTGCACCTTTGGGTGGCACCTCCCAGTCACGTTCACTGAGGTACCTAATGAAGGTCCTTCCTCCCCCTCTTCCCTCCCTGCCAGCCCCCATACCCTGGTTCAGCACAGGTAGGAACTGAGGAGGAAACAAGGTGAGGGAAAAGGGTGCAAACCAGAGCTTATTGCACCAAAACTCTTTGGAGCAAACCCCTCCTGTCCTTTCTGCTTCACTGGTGTCACAGCCCATCCCCACCCAACACATCCCTGGTCCTAGAGACCAGATCCACACATCTGTGCAGATAGGAATTACTTTTGTTTTGCTGGAAATCCTAAATATTTTTTAAATTAAAACAACATTATTTTGGCCAACCACAAAGGAAAAAAAAAAGGCAAGAGAAAAAGAACCCCCTGGAGTTTTTGTTGCCCCAAGATGAATTATTTTCCTAGAAACAATATAGAAGTTCAGGAGCACTTCTTCTGATGGAGAGGTTGATCCTATGTTGAAATTACCTAAAGAAAAGTGCCTTTAGGGAGTTTTTAGATACAGGAGAAATGAACAAAGTATTTTGTAGTCAGCCAAAGAAAATATTTGTTTAAAATATTATCTATGTCAGAAACTTCCTTCTCATTCCAAAGAGGTCAAATATCTGTCAGAAATGAGCCTTTTGTGGGGCACTTGGATGGATTTAGGTGACCTCGAGGTCCCTTCTAGACTATCTTCTGTGACCCTACGACATTAATCTCTGTTCTAATGGCCTGATCATCAATTATCACTGGATAAAGGAAAATGTCATTTGATAATGCCTCCCTGGCTGTGTTTGCACAGGCTGCTCCCTCACCCCTGGAATGCAGAGCTGGGAAGGGATCTGGGACACACCTGTACTGAGTTTGGGTTTCCACTGGGGATTGCTGGGAAACTGCTGCAGGTTCTGTTGGGGTTGGAAATGTTCCTGCAGTGCCCTGGAGCACAGGGAGAATAAAATGCCCATCACAACCCCCAGCCTCGACCTCCCCCACACATGGGGTTGGTGTAGATGAGTCCAAGTGCCTTGTCCTGGCTGGTGAGGATGGAAGGGCTCCAGGTCAGTTATATCCCTGGTGGAACCTCGTGGGAGTGAGGTGAGTCTGGACCAAAATAACCCCATGGCTGATCTCTGATCTCCAGTCCTGGGGCAGATCTGATAGAGGGGGCAGGGGATGTTTTCCCTCCAGCAAAGCAGCAATAACTTGAGAGCTGCTCTGTTTGCACTCACATTTCTCTCTTCATCAGAAGACCACAACCAATGCGACATCTCTCTCTCTCTCTGCCTCTCTCTCTCTCTCTCTGAAGAATTTAGTTTCCAGCCTTCTTTTCCCCATGGGGCTGCTCCCAACACTGGTAGAAATTTTTCCTGCCCCATGGATTGAGGGGTTTTTTTCCTTCCCTTTCTGCCCCCAATTATGTTGATATTCACAGGTCAATCTCTGCACTTACCACCACTGAGCTGTTTTTTTGATGTTAAAGGGCACA